>NC_064616.1:857579793-857884362 GCF_023898315.1 Schistocerca nitens | reverse complement strand
AGGCCACTGGCATGGGCCTCGACTGGCCCCCATATTATCCGGATCTGAACACGTGCCACTCCTTTTCGTGGGGCTATATTAAAGATAACGTGAACAGCAATAACCCGAAAACCATTGCTGACCTGAAAACAGCCATTCAGGAGGTCATCGACAGCGTCGAAGTTCCGACATTTCAGCGGGTCAGGCAGAATTTCGCTATTCGTTTGCGCCAGATCATCGCCAATGATGGCAGGTATATCCAACATGTCATAAGCTAAATCCGAATATCTGTAGTGACGTTTACATGTTGAATAAAGTGTGTGCACGACGTATTTTGTAACTAATTTAGGTTTTTTTTCATATAGTTCAATAATTGTCACCCTGTATTTTGACAGATGATGTGGTTGTAAAACAACAGAACTCTAGCTCATTCTGATGCAAATTTGTGGCACCATGTGGATGCTACGTGCTAAAATTTATCGACTGATAGAAGGAGGCCTGCTCCATGGACAACACGGTCACCATACCTTAAACAACTTGAATTTTTTCTGTGGGGTACTTTTAAGCCTATGGCGTATGCTACTCTAATAACTATCAGAAGAAGATCTTACCGTCACAATCCACGCTTCGATTGAAATACTGAATACATAGCCACACTTGTTTCGTCACGTGCGTCAGTCTCGGCACCATCAATATTTAGTCTGCAAGCAAGTTTGAGGTCAAGATTTCAACCTGTTATGTAATGTACACCATGTTGTGACGTTCTCATTGGGTTGCTTAACGAAGTATGGAGCACTGATCCGTCACCAAACCTCAGCCTTTCTCTAACTCTTATACCCTACAGAGACCAACCCTGAATTTCCAGACAGAGGTTACGTCTTGAAACATGATCAGTTTACTACCCAACTCAACATCTACACCTACATGGCTACTCTGCAATTCACACTTAAGTGTCTGGCAGTGGGTTTACACAACCACTTTCAGGCTATCTCCAAACCGTTTCTCTTTCAAGTAGCACGTGGGAAAAATGAACACTCAACTGTTTCCATGCGAGCTCTGCTTATTTTATTATGATGGTCATTCCTCTCTATGAAGGTGGGAGTTAACAAAATATTGTGGCATTCAGAGGAAAAATAAGGTGATTGAAACTTCGTGAAAAGATCTCTTACTCTTCACCCCCAAGCGTGTATTCACTACTGCTCGATTCTGTATCGGATTTGTTTCTCAATCAGTGTTATTTGCACATTAATAGTGATACGCAGCAGTATGGATAGTGTCACTCATACCAAAATACTCAAAAAATATCCCTGTAAAAACTCCGAAACGTTGGCATTCTAGTTCTGTTCAACCTGCACATAGCCCATTGTGAACAGTAATGGTCCTATAACTCTTGCTGGTGGCACGTCTGAAGCAATTTTTACATCTGAAGGTTTATTTGCGTGAAGAACGATATACTATGTTCTATCTGCTAGGGGATCTTGAATCCAGTGTCAAAGCTGGTAAAATATTGCGTATGCTCGTATTCCGTTCATTAGGCGACAGTGCGGAACTGTATCGATCTATTTCCGAACATCAAGGACTGCAGCATGAGCCTGAGTGGCGATAGCTATTGCCTGGTCTCGTGGATGAAAAGAACGAGTTAAGTTCGACAAGATCGCTATTTGCGGAATTCGTGCTGATTCCTGCTGAAGAGATTCTCTGTCTCCAGAAAGGTCATACATTGAGGTGGCAGAAGTCTAGTATTGCGTACACAGTATATAAAATGGCAGTGCTTCGTCTGAGCTGTCATTTGTACTCAGGTGATTCATATGAAAAGGTTTCCGGCGTGGTTATGGACACATGACCGGAATTAATAGACGTTGAACGCAGAATGGTGGTTGGTGCTAGACACATAGGATACTCTATTTCCGAAATCGTTAGGGAGTTTAATATTCCGAGATGCAGTATCAAGAAAGTGCCGAGAATACCGAACTTCAGGCATTTCCTCTCACCACAAACAACGCCATGGCAAACGACCTTCACTTAATGACCGAGTGCAGCGGCATTTGCGTAGAGTTGTCAGTGCTAACAGACAAGCAACACTGAGTGAAATAGCCAAAGAAATCAATGTGGGGCCTACGACCAACGTATCCGTTAGGAGAATGCGGCGAAATTTGGCATTAATGGGCTATGGCAGCAGACGACCGACGAGAGTGCCTTTGCTAACAGCATGACATCCAATGCAACTCCTCTACTGGGCTCGTGACCATATCGGCTGGACTCCAGATGACTGGAAAACCATTGCCTGATCAGATGAGTCCCGATTTGAGTTGGCACAGATCCCACGAAGCCATGGACCAAGTTGCCCACAAAGCACAGTGCGAGCTCGTGGTGGCTACATAATGGTGTGGGCTGTATTTACATGGAATTGACTGGATCCTCTACTCCAAGTGAATCGATCATTGACTGGAAATGGTTATGTTCGGCTATTTAGACACCATTTGCAGCCATTCACATACTTCATGTTCCCAATCAACTATGGAATTCTTATAGATGACAATGCGCTATGTCACTGGGCCCAATAGTTCGTGGTTGGTTTGAAGAATATTCTGGACAGTTTGAGCGAATGTCTTGGCCACCCAGATCGCCCGATATGAATCCCACCGTACATTTATGGTACATAATCGACAGGTCAGTTCATGCACAAAATCGGAAACGGCAACACTTTCGCATTTACAGATATCTATAGAGGTAACACGGCTCAGTATTTCTGCAGGGGACTTCCCAACGCCTTGTTGAGTCCATTCCACGTCGAACTGCTGCACTACGCTGGGCAAGAGGAGGCCCGACACGATATTACGAGGTATCCCATGACTTTTGTCACTTCTGTGTTAATGCGAGCGTGAAACGTATTCCAAAAAATGGTTCAAAATGGCTCTGAGCACTATGAGACTTAACATCTGAGGTCATCAGTCACTTAGAACTTAGAACTGTTTAAACCTAACTAACCTAAGGACATCGCCCGAGGCAGGATTCGAACCTGCGATCGTAGCAGTCGCGCGGTTCCGGACTGCAGCGCCTAGAACCGGGTGGCCACCACGGTCGGCAACGTATTCCACAATTCTAAAACAGATTTATGTCAGCTGTGTAGGCCCATTGTTATATGAATCTGTTCGACGATCCTTCTTGAAAACCAAAATGATGTGCTGATTTTTCCAATCACTTGGAATGCTTCGTTTCTCCAATACCTATGGTAGACGGCTGCCAGAAATGTTACAGTTTCTTTCTAATACTCTATGTTGAATCATAGAAGTACCACATCATGTCTTTCCTCTGTTATTTGATTTTAGTTGACGGTCCATATTTTAATATCTATCATGCTGTCATTTGTGCGACGATTTAAAGGAGGAATCTTAGTACGATCTTCCATAGTGAAGCAGTCTCGTAAAATTGAATTTAATATTTTTGCCTTCACTCTGTCATTTTTCGTTTCAGTATCAGTATGGTCTGAGTGACTGTATATGTGGCCTTGATCCACTTAGTAACTTAACATAAGACCAAAACTTCTTTGTATCGGTTGTCAGGTCGCTAGGCGGAATTTTACTTTCCAACAGACTCACCTCCACTGTCATCAACAGAAGAATAACCGTGCCACCAGCTCACCTAAAGGACTTTTTAGCATCAGGTCTAAAGGGAAGGACGCCACCAAGATAAGTGAAAACAAATGCCTAACAATGTTTCACCAAAACATTCAAGCCATAAAGAACAAAGCACAACAGCTAGAAGTAGAACTGGAAACTTGATATCCCAATTTTGTGTATCACGGAACACTGGAGCAAAGGGAAGGAAATTGATACACATTGCATTAGCCTCATATGACCTTGCATGTTACTATAGCAGAAAATCAATGAATGGTGGAGGTTCATGTATCTATGTAAAAAAAGGTATGTCATTTAGATATGATCTTTTAGATTTATGTGAGGACAAACATTTTGAACTCTCCGCTGTTGAAATAGCAAAAAAATTAGTCATATTTTGTGTGTACCGCTATCCCAGTGGAGACATTGATATACTCTTCTCAAAACTGAATCAAAGCTTGGACAAGGTTTCTGGACCAAAAGCAAATGTAATTATCTGTGGTAACTCAAACATTAATATAATGAAGCCTGATAAGGCTAGCAACATATATGTGAATATTCCAAGCTGTTATGGGATATCCTCCCTTGTTAATTGTCCAACTAGAATAACGAAAGAATCTTCCTCATCTATAGATCATGTAGCTACAGATATTGATAGTAAAAAATGTCATTTTGTTGTCCAAAACCTGGGCCTATCAGACCACCTCTGCCAGATCTTAAAAACTAACATTCATGTAGAAACTCCTCCTAAATTGTGTACATACAAAAGAATGTTTTCCAAATCAGCCCTGTATGAGTTTAAATCCCAGCTAGAATATGAAGTTGGGGGAAGTCTATGCAGAAACTAATGCAAATCAGAAATTTATCAAGTTCATGTCAATTTTTAAACTCAGATTTGAAGAGATGTTTCCCAAAACTCTTTATCAAATTAAAGCTACAAAGAGAAATCAATGGGTGACTACAGGTATCAAAAAATCCTCAGAAACTCTTAGATATCTCAACTCTATAAAAAATAATCAATCTGACCCAGAAGTTCTGCAATTCTACAAAAAGTACAGGAAAATATACAGAAAGGTGCTGCTAGCTGCAAAAAACTTTCAAACAACAAAATATTACTTCAAGCTGAAAACAAGAGCAAAGCAGCCTGGAACATTGTCAAACAGGAAACATCTAACTCTGCTAAAAAGGACCTCAATTTACGTATTAAAAACAAAGATGTACCAGTAGGTAACCCTAAAAAATTGGCTGATTTTGCTAACTCATATTTCAGTAGTATTGCAAAAAAATTACAGCAGAAATTTCCAGATACATATGATTTACCTACTCAGAACCAGCCAACAAACTCAATGGTGCTCTTGCCAACTACAGAAAGGGAAGTGGCACTAGTAGTACACCAACTAAGAAATAAAACTTCAGTAGGACTTGATGAAATCCCAGTCTGCGTAATTAAAGAATGTATAGACTCCATAAAGGACCCATTAACAGACATAATTAATGAATCTTTCCAATCTGTATACTTTCCGGAGTACCTAAAATAAGCAAAAGTTATACCTATCCTTAAAAACGGAGATGTGGAAAATGTAGAGAACTACAGGCCAATTTCTATACTGTCTATCATTTCTAAAATAATAGAAACACTAGTCAAAAAGAGACTGCTAAATTACCTGAATAAATATAACCTTCTTTCCAATGATCAATTTGGTTTTAGGCCCGGAAAAGGCACACAATCTGCTATAGCACAGTGCACTAAAGTAATTTTAGAAGCATTGGACGAAGGTGAAACTGTAAGTGGTATCTTTTTAGACTTGTCAAAGGCCTTTGATACAATTGACCACAAAATCTTACTTCATAAATTAGGGCAAATAGGAATAAGGGGTGTGACAAAGAAGTGGTTCAAAACATACTTGGAAAACAGAGTTCAACGAGTTGAGGTATCATAAGTTTCAAACAATTCCCTTGTAAAACACCTGTCTGACCCAGAACATGTGAATATAGGCGTCCCACGGAGAAGTGTATTAGGCCCAATATTGTTTCTTATATACATTAACGACTTCCCGCAAAGAATCAGACATGGAGAAAAAATACTTTTTGCTGATGACAGCAACATAGTAATAACAGGTGCAAATCCAACACAACTGTCAGAAAGAGCAAACAAGGCTCTCAATGATGTCCACAACTTGTCATTAAAAAATAAAGTAACCTTAAATGTAAAGAAAATTAACTATATTAACTTCCAATTGTACAAAAAACACAATGCCACTAGAATACAATTTAATAATAATGAATTAGAATGTGTAACAAGTACCAAATTCTTAGGCATGAATGTAGACAGCCAACTGAAATGGACAAACCATGTCAACATTTTGGCAAAGAAATTATCCACAGCATGCTATGCTCTTAGAATCCTTGCACCGGTATGCAATAATACCTGTCTTAAAATAATGTGTTACGGATATGTACACTCAGTCCTCAGCTATGGGATCATGTTTTGGGGAACAAGTGCCAGTAACATACAAACTGTGTTCAAAGCACAAGAAAGAGACATAAGGATAGTAACAAACAGCAACAACAGGGCCCACTGTCTAGAATTATTTAGAAAGCTACACATTCTAACTGTTTCTTGTGAGTATATCTTTCAGAACATAATGTTCATTAAGAAAAATCATAATGACCATGACCATGAAACAAGATCTTGTCACTACCTCCATCTAGATAGAAAGAACAAGGCAAAGACGGAAAAAGTATATTTTATAATGGGATAAAACTGTATAACAAATTACCACGGGAAATTAAAGAAATAAATGAGCCCCTCACTTTCAGACAAAAGCTTAAAACCTTCTTAGTAAGTAAAAGTTGTTATACTGTAAAAGAATATTTAACATAGATGTAGATTATTAGCAACATATGACATTATCACCAAAATATGATGTAATTAGAAATGTGTTTATGACTAGTTATAAAAACTACACAAAATATGAGAAATCTGTTTCATTGTAAATGTAAATGTGTGCTCATGTATTATAAACTGACGACACCCATACAATATCTATTGTTCCATGGATGAATAAATAAATAAATAAAATTAATAAATTTGTAGAATGCTTCACCCATAGCTCCCCTTGCGCTTATTTTGGCTGCGTCCAGTTTTTATTTGTCAATAAGGCTTTGTCCATGTTTAAATCTGTGGTGAAGTTATCTTTACTTTCGGAGAAACTTTCTAACACAGCTTTTGAACCTTTGTGGGTCTTTCCAGTTCCTCACAACATTTATTTGCACTTACTTGGCTAAAGCGTCTTGTACAACGCTCTTAATTCTCGTCTACTTATACGACTGTGCTTATACTCAACATTTTCAGTCATAGAGAGGAAAGTGTGATGCTGACTGCTCGATTGATCTGAAATCTTTCTTTTTTTGTACAAAAATAATCAGAAATACCTTCCTAACTTTCATAACATTCCTACTTACATTCGCAGCTAACGATGCTATAATGGCCTGCTCTACATTATTCCTGCTCTACATTAATTGAATCTAAACTATCAGGCTTATTTGTAACCATAAGATTTAAGACGTTACTCTCTTGAGCTGGTACTCTAACTGCTGAAGGTAATTTTCAGATAGGCAGTTTAGAACAGTATCACGAATCCCTGTTTTTACCACCTACCCCTAATCTGTCCCATTCTATAGCTAGTAAGCTGAAAGGTCCCCCTAGTGCTATAAAATGATAAGGAAACTTACAGCAAAGTTCTCCTAGTTCCAACATTACATCTTCTAAGGCTGGCGATCTATAAAAGCACATGTTTACCATATTATTCCACAAGAGAAATCTGTATTTTCCTCGATATACATTTCTGTAATGCCCTTACACAGGATGACAATACAAGACAAGATTAAGTAGGCTGGTAAATGCTGAAAATCTCAACATATTAGACATTTAACTTAGGGCAGGGGATCGGAAGGCTGTATATAACAGCGATGTGGAGGAGAGTTGAAAATCATTCATTTCAACCTTAAGTCACCACATAAACATAGCTTGTGCAAAGGTCAAAGGAAAGGTAAATGTTAAACATAGAAATAAATTGATCACCAGAGATATCAAGAATGCTAGAGAAGTGTTAAAGTTTATATGAAAGACATAGGAAATTTAATGGTCAAGCAGACTGTGAAATGCACAGATACAGAAAGAGAGAATACAGCAAGATGATAAGGCAAGTAAAGCTGAGCTATTATAAACACCATGTAGAAACTTCATTAAATATTTTTAAGACAGTCTGGTTACACGTAAATACAAGCAGGAATAAATCAAATAAGACAGAAAGTGGTGTAATCTACCCCTCCCTCAGATCATTTGGTGATTGTCTCTGTCTTTATGCTTAATTCTTTTAATAAGCTTCAAGAGGACTAAGATTTTCAATAAACTTTCCACTTATCTTCTTTTCTTGTAGTTGGCTCCAGTTCTTCACATCTAGGGGCTGCTTCTTGAAGCTGAAATTTTTGAGATTATATGTTCCCATGGTTCCAATTGATGTAATAACTTCTGAAGAATTACCTGAGCAGTAATTTCTGTTTTCATGTTAATTTTATTCTCTCGCATTTTTCCTATGTCACACTGTCTTCACAACTTCCACTTCAAAAAACTGAAAATAAAAACACATCCAATCACATCATAGGCATGCCCACTACTAATCCACTCTGTGGTACTAACAATATTCCAAAGAGTTTACAAATTTTCTTGACAAATGACTTTCTATTAATTTCTGTTATGATTTTATAAATGAAACCAAAAATAAATTCAATACATTGCACTAAATTGTGGAATTAATAATATAAGTTTTAAGTGTGCCAAACATTTTGTAATTTCAAATGTTCTTAAAAGAAATGTAATTTTAACTGTATATACAGAGCTAGTAACAACAAAAATCAAGTCATTTCTTTTTTCGGATTTTAGCCTGTATTTCAACACATCGTGTACAAAATCATGTGAAATTGTTTTAGAAAAACAGCTGAGATATTGTTAACCTATTCAAAATTTGAAAAAATATTTTTGGTATCTATTACTTCCGTTGAGGAGAGGTAATGCTAGAGGAGGGTGTCCCTTTACAATATTCCCCTTACAAAATTTGGAAACAATGTGTTTACAATATTTTGTGATAGTTTATAAGGTTTGCCAAACAGTGTACAAAATGATGCCAAAAGGTGGAGTAGAGATGTATAGAAGTATCTGATACATAATATATTGCAGAAAATATAAGAAAAATATCTACTATACAAGTCATAATTTATACATCTATCAGGACATGGCATTCATATTTTAAGATGTGTGGAACATTCTGTCGCAAGACAACTGGAACAAAGTCAAAACTACAACATTATAACACTAAACTATATAAATAAATGCAGATACAAGGTAAATTACTAGAATTACAAATTGCAAGTTTATATTCATAAAATCACACCTTCAAATCTTCAAAAGAGAAGAGAAAAAAATTCAAAGCCTAAGTGTACAACGAGTGAGCTGCCTTGAAAACCTCACAACGAGGGGTATGGACCAGAAGAATATATTCAATCATGATTAGGACTATGGCACAAAATCAATCAGTCACATAAACCAGAGTATTTAAGGATATGTTGACTCATGAAAGGACAAAATAATGAAAAAGAATATTAGGGCCAAAGCTTATGATGTGGGGACCGATCCACAAATCCAGACCACACCAGGTACAAACCAGCAAAAAATGTTTCAACACAACAACATGAATAAAGTTCATAATCACATCAATAATTTCAATCATATGTAAAGAGTAATTATTAGAAGCTTCTAACCTCAATCAATAGTTGCACACTCTCCTTGAGTACACACACACACAGTCGCGACAACCAGAGGTACCCAAAACAGAGTTAAGCATGAGTTTGCCCACAACTCAAGTTCAGATACAATATTGCAGTACTCAGGATAAACACAGGTAATCAGAGTCTTAAATATCTTTGAATGATGACATAATCGAGTAGCCTGAGGACCAAAATCAGTGTATGAAATCAGACGTGCATACACAGGGTTACCAGATTTCGGAATGCCAAAAAGAGGACATTTTCCATATTTTAGGGTGAAAAAAGAGGACACTTTCTCTTTCTTAAATTTATTACATAAGAAAAAAAATAAAAACATTACACACATCTCACACACCTACGTGTTTTTTCATTTCACTGAATCTTTTTTAAAAGTTGCAGCATACATCTTGTTGTACTGTCCATACTAGTAAATGTCTTCCACACTATTTGCTAATGGTTCATACAAACTAACCTACATACATAGCAGCCAAGAAAATTCATTTACAATTGATAAAAAAAAATAATACATACTGATTTCAAGATATATAATATATTGGGAAGTTAATTCCCCTACTTGAAAAAACATACATTTAAGTGAAATAACACTGTCTATGGCAGTCTTGGCTAACAATTTACAAATCCCAGTCACAACACTGAAGTAGCTGACAGATGCTTGAGTACATTACCCAACACCTATGATCTCTTGTAAGTTGACTAGTCAAGCACGGTATAGCTATACAGTGGTATGGAAGTGGATCTACCCACATCTTTCATTTCCTCCCTAGATTTCTCATCACACGCTCCAACAGATAGGTAACTTCCTGCCTATCATTCACATCAAATCCTGAAACATTGTTTTTTGTACTAAATATGCTGTTCAATACCTTCTTTACATCACACAGTATATGCTCTGCCTATTTATATATTGCAAAGCAAGTATAAAGGATTTACGTCAGATAGGATTACAAAGTGGTCACATATGAAACTTCAATAGACAGTCTAAATGCCGTGAAAAAATGAACTAATAAGGTGATACATACAGATATACTGAGATACTATTCCTAATTTTTACATTACAAATTACGAACATTGTCCCATATCAAAATTGTAAAAGGATCTACTCATTCAGTACCATGGCATATATGTATCAAATTCTAAAGCACAAATACATTACAAAACATAATTATATAGTGTATCATAGATTTAAACTCAGTCAATAGATAAGACAGAACTTTAGAAATCACATCATCTTACATACTACATTCCTGATAAACAAAACACAATTATATAGTGGTATAAATATGCAAACATAATGTATCATAGATTTAAACTCAGTTGATATGTAAGACAGAACTTGAGAAATCACTTGAGCTTACATACTGTACAGTTATATAGTCTTATGAATCTGCAAACGTAGTGTATATGTTCTTCCAGACTAGGGATCATTATACATCCATGTCAAAGGTCTTATCTTCTATACTAAAAGTTAACAGTACTTGACATGTTACGTATTTGCTTTGCTTACCAGTAGCTCCTCTTATATTTATACTTGCAATGGACATTTTCACAAAATTCATACTGTACTGCATGTTCTCCCTAAATTGTTCAGATATACCACAAGTCAGTCAACCTGTATCAATCAAACAGTTACCTTCCCCCTGATAAATCCTAATTTTAATGCAAGGACACCCAAAATCTAAATAATCTTATCTGTTATTAGAGACTTCATGCAAAAGATCACTTTCAATTTCATCAAATGCTACATCCACACTGTCTTCACTTGGTTTTATCAACTTTACTGGTATCATAGCATTACTTTGGTTACTCATGTTGTCAGGTAAAGATTGAACACAATGAGTGGTTTCCACAGCACAACTAACATCACTTATTACAGAAGGAATACAAAATATATTACTGTCAAAATTACACTTCCTGCTTAGATCTTCTTTCACTTCATCCCACCAATTGGGATACAAATTCTGACTAACCACAGCTAACTTATTTCAGAATGCACATATATCTATGTTATTATCAATCTGGTCCCAAACAAACTCCAAAAAGTTTTCCTCTTTATTCTCCAGGCTTACAGATAACTCACCTTTACTGTTTGAATCATTACTCTGCATGACCTTAATGAAAAACTGCTATGATTGGACTGGTATTCCATGACTCTCACTTACATCATCACATACTTCACTTACCTTATCTGTATTGTCAACATCATTCACAAATAACTCCAAAACTTCATCTATCTTAAACTTCACAAATATCTGATACTCATCATCATCATCATCATATTCTTCCAAAATTACTTCAATCATTAGTAACACAAGTCTCATCTCCATCAATGCCTACATTCATTTGCAATAAGCTACCAGTCTTAGACTTACCAACCTCAGTTCTTTCACAGCTTTCTTTCACATCTGTATCAAAAATACCACCTAGTTCAGATCCAATACAGTCATCGCCTGATTTACACTCTAACCAACAGAAGAAATCATTAGTACATACTATATCAAAACTCTCACTACTCTCACATTCTGGTTTGTGATTAGTACCTACATCACCATAGTTAAACAAAGTATTCCAAAACTTTTGATCAGAACATAAATGAGAAATCTGATATTCCTTCTGTTCAACTTCAGGTAACAGTGCCATATCATTAACACTATTATTATTGTCTAATTGCAGTTGTAAATTAGGGGTCCTGTGCTGTTATGTTTCCTTGCACCAAAAGTGCAGACCTCCATTGAGGCAGACTGCTGTTTCCCAAATTGTTACATCTGTAATTGTTCCTCCTATTAAGTTGCCCATGGTTATCCCCATTATTCCTATCCTGCTAATGTTCAAAATTTCTCTCTCTATTAAAATTTACCACAGAAGTTACCATTATCTCTGTTAATGTAATTATCCCCATTGTGTTTTCTATCATTCCGATTGCTATGGTACATATTTCTTTCTGCTACCCTACCCAGCCTGTCAACACATAAAAATTGTTAAAGACAATCGTCAGGTCCATGTGCTAAATCCCACTGCAACCATCCTGGTAATCTCCTTTTAAGTGCATAAATCAATGTCATTTCATCAAATGGTTTGTCAAGGTGTGTTAATTTTTTAAGGTAATTCTTACAAGACTCTTCCAAAGTACGGTACCTATTACTATAATTTGGACCATTTAAAAACTCACTTTTAATTCTCCCCTGTTCAGCTTCTGACCAAAATTTATTTAAAAAACTTTTCTTGAAACCATGGTATGTTTCCCACTGACTTAAATTTAAATTTACTCATGATAGAGCTTTGCCTTCACAACAGACTTTAACAAATTTAATTTTTTGATTGTGATTCATGCCTGACACAAAAATATCTCTACAGTAGTGCAGAAAATTCACTGGATGTAAATTGTCTGATGGAAAACTTTTTGTTGGAGTATTGAGAACCATGCAATACCATTGTTTGAATATAGATTTTTGTGAATGCAATTTTCCTGAATTGCTGAAATTTTTTGATCTAAAACAGTTACACTAGTTTGCATATTGTTTGCAACACTTAAATTTTTTTGGTTTTAACTATCGATGTTTTGTTCCATTTTTTCCACTATGGCCTCCTGTTCAACTCTGGCATCATTAACATTCTTTGACTGTCTTGCTGTTTTGGGTATCAAGTCATCTTTCCGAAACAATACATTTATTTTCTGGGACATGAACTTTATCATTCACACTTTTTAACCCCTCTGACAATTGATTTTTTGGCTCTGAAACTTGATTACTAAGTTGGTCCATTTGGTCTTGCACCCTATCCAGTTTACTATTGTTCTATCTTCATTTCCTCTATCTTTGCCAAAATTAACTGCCAAACATCAGTGTTTACTGTTTCTTTGCTGCCTATGATTTCACTTGGTTCAAACATGTACTGGCTGGATCCTACAGCTTTCACTTCTACATTATGCCTACCCTCATCTCTATTCATTTTGTTAACAAGCACACGAGTTCACAAACAAATTAATTTCAAAAATAGTTTGTACTTATCTTCCCCTTTGGATGTCCCTGACTGAGTTGGAAAGTCCTCTTTCGTCATTGTTAGTAGTACATCCCCACTGTTGATTTAATTTACCTCTGTGCCTGCAGTAATTATTTATCCTCACAATTCCTATGAGTGATATGTAGGGGGTTGCCGTATTTTCCTAGAGTCTTCATTAAAAGCTGGTTCTTGAAACTTTGTTAATAGACTTTTCCTGGATAGTTCATGTCCATCTTTCGGTCTTCTTTCTTCACATGACCAGAAGTCCATTCATACGTTAACTGCAAATGACACAAACCACTCTCCCTTCTTCTGCAACAGACAAAACTTCATTATTAGTCTATTTATCCTGGATGACACCACCACTTATAATCTACCCATCCCTCATATCATTTGTTGATTGTCTGTGTCTTTATGCTTAATTCTTTTAATAAGCTTCAAGAGGAGTAAGATTTACAATAAACTTTTCACTTATCTTCTTTTATCAAACTTGGCTCCAGTTCTCCACATCTGGGGGCTGATTCTTGAAGCTGAAATTTTTGACATTTTAGGTTCTCATGGTTCCAATTGTAATAACTTCTGAAGAATTGCCTGAGCAGTAATTTCTGTTTTCATGTTAACTTTATTGTCTCACATTTTTCTATATCACACTGTCTTTACAATTGCCACTTCAAAAAACTGAAAATTACATTGTTATTGCCAAAAATAGAAACATGTCCAATCACATCAGAGGCATGCCCACTTCTAATCCACTCTGCGGCACTAACAATATTCCAAAGAATTTACAAATTTTCATGGCAAATGACTTTCTATTAATTTCTATTATTATTTTATAAATGAATCCAGAAATAAATTTAATAGATTGCACTAAATTGTGCAATTAATAATATAAATTTTAAGTGTTCCAAAGATTTTGTAATTTCAAATGTTTTTTTAAAATAAAAGTAATTGTAACTGTATATACAGAGCTAGTAACAATGAAAATCAAGTCATTTCTTTTTTTGGATTTTAGCCTGAATTGCATAACATCATGTACAAAATCATATGAAATTCTTTTAGAAAAACAGCTGAGATATTATTAACATATTCAAAATTCGAAAAAATTTTTTTGTATCTATCATGTCTGTTGAGGAAAAGTAATGCTAGGGGAGGGTGTCCCTTTACAGTGGGAACATACTACATACAACACACGGGAAAGAACTGACTGACACACATGACGTGTGCTACACTTTAAATCAGTATTATGTAAATATAATGCAGAAGCTAATGAAACAAAATGAAGCACTGAATAAAAATTGTATAGCTCCACCAGAAATAACAGAATGTTTATTCGTATTTCCAACACATGAACCAGAAGTTACAAATATAATCAGATCACTGAAAACCAAAAGCACAGAGGGCATACATCTACATCTACATTTATACTCTGCAAACCACTGTGAGGTGCATGGCAGGGGGTACGTCCCATTGTACCAGTTATTAGGGTTTTTCCTGTTGCACTCACATATTGACTATGGGAAGAATGGTTGTTGGAAAGCCTCTGTGCCTGCAGTAATTATTTATCCTCACAATTCCTATGAGTGATATGTAGGGGGTTGCCGTATTTTTCTAGAGTCTTCATTAAAAGCTGGTTCTTGAAAGTTTGTTAATAGACTTTTCCTGGATAATTCATGTCCATCTTCAGGAGTCTTCCAGTTCAGTTCCTTCAGTATCTCTGTGACACTCTCCCATGGATTAAACAAACCTATGACCATTTGTGCTGCCTTTATCTGTATACCTTCAATATCCGCCATTAGTCTTATTTGGTACATGTCACATAGACTTGACCAATATTCTGGAACCTGTCAAATGAGTGATTTGTAAGCAGTCGCCTATGTAGACTGATTACACTTCCTAGTATTCTACCATTAAACCAAAGTCTACCACGTGCTTTACCCATGACCCAACCTATATGATCATTCTGTTTCATATCCCTGTGTATTTGTATGAGTTTGCTGATTACAACAGTGACTCATTGATATAATAGTCATAGGTTACTATGTTTTCTCATTTTATGAAATGCGAAATTTTATGTTTCTGAATGTGTAGAGCAAGTTTCCAACCTCTGCACCATGTTGAAATCTTACCAAAATCTAACTAAATACTTGTGCAACTTCTTTAAGGTTTCATTATAGACAAATGCATCAACTGCAAAAGCCTGATTTTGCTGTTAATATTGCCTGCAAGGACATTATATCCAACATGAACAGCAAGGATCCCAACACACTTCCCAGGAGCACACCCAACATTACTTCTACATCTGACGATGACTGTCCATCTAAGACAACATACTGTGCCCTCCCTACCAAAACATCCTCAATCCAGTCACAGATTTCACTGGATACTGTATGTGATCATACTTTTGACAATAAGTGTAGGAGTGGTACTGAGTCAAAGGCTTTTCAAAAACGAAGAAATACCTGACCGCCTTGATCCAAATCTTTCAGTATGTCATGTGAGAAAAGTGTGAGTTGGATTCGACATGACTGATGTTTTTGAAAGCCATACGAATTGTCATTGAGGAGGTCATTCTGTTAAAGATATCTCATTATGTATGAGCTTAGAATATGTTCTAAAATTCTACAAAAAATCGATGTCAAGGATACTGGATGGTAGTTTTTTGGATCGTCTTGTAGACCCTTCTTGTAGACAGGTGCACTATTTTCCAAGAACTGAGCATGATTTTTTGTTCCAGGGATCTACAATAGATTATAGCTAGATGAGTGGCTAACTTAGCTGCAATTTCAGTATAGAATCAGACAGTGATTCCACTCAGGCCTGAAGCTTTTTTCAAGTCTAATGATTTCAGTTGTTTCTCGATACTACTGATACTAACACTTATTTCATTCATTTTTTCAGTGGGATGAGGATTAAATTGAGGCAATTCTCCTGAGTTTTTCTTTGTAAAGGAACTTTTGACAATAGAGCTAAACATTTCAGTTTTTACTCTGCTACCTTCAATTTCACTTCCTGTCTCATTCTCTAGGGACTGGACCCTAACTTTGGCGCCACTATCAGTCTTTCTTTGGGTTCTGTGAAAGATCACTTGAAAATATTCTGCTATGGTAGCTGCTGAAGGAATCACGTATTGTTCTCTTGATACCCGAAAACGTTTCATACAGCATCTCTCTATCCACGGCCCTACGCTTTGTTTTACACCTGTTAGGTAGTAATCTCTGTTTCCTTAGAAGTTTCTTTACAGTGACCGTATATCATGGAGGTCCCCTACCATTATGAACTGTTCTCCTGAGTTCATATCTATCCAGTGCATGTTCAACTGTTCTTTTAATCTTGAGCCAGAGTTCCTCTACATGCTCCTGCAGCACTGTGCTGAAAGTTTCAAGTTCCTCACTGAAATATGACACTGCTGATTTTTTATCTAGTTTACAGAACATATATATCTTTCTACGTGTTTTAGTTATCTTTTGTACTTTGGTAATCATTGTTGCCATAACAGCATCATGGTCACTGACACCAGTTTCAATGTGGACATCCTCAAAGAGGTCAGGTCTATTTTTTGCCATTAGATTCAATATACTTCCGTTCTGAGTGGGATTCCTAACTATCTGTTCCAGGTAGTTTTCAGAGAAGGCATTTAGTAAGGTTTCACAGGATGTCTTATCATGTCTACCATTAACAAAACTGTAATTTTTCCATTTAAATGTTGGATGATTAAAGTCTCCACCAATGATTAGAGTATGACTGGGGAACTTACATACAAGTGACTAAGATTTTGGTTTTGGTTCCTTCAGGAGATGAGCATAGTGGGCGATAGAAGGATGCAATTATCATTTTATGCCCACCCCTGATACTGAGTCTTACCCAAACAATCTCACATGCAATTTCAATTTCTGTCTCAGTGGATTTGAGTTTCTTGTCTACTGGGACAAATATACCACCTCTATTTCCCATCTGTCTATCTTTTTGACATGCACTTAAATTTCCCCCAACAATCTCACTACTGTCAATTTCAGGTTGCTACCAGGGCATAGATGGAATATCTTCAAATGTAATCAAACACTGCTCATACTATTTAGTTAAGCCTCTGACATTCCTATTAAACTTGAGAATGGAAAAGAGACCACCCCCACATGTCTCAAAAAGAGTGAAGTAGCGCCAATTTACGAAGGTGGTGAAGAGGTGGATCCTGAAAACTACAGACATGTAATAATTACATCCACCTTATCAAAAATTGTAGAAATAGCTACTTAAAACAGGTTATAAATTTCATAGAAATACAAAATAAGCTGAATGAAGCACAGCATGAATTTAGAAAAGGGAAGTATACAAAAAAAGCAAGTTTCATGATGCATATAATGAGAGCTTTGGAAGAACAAAAGAAATTTTGTACCATATTTCTTGATCTCTCAAAAGCCTTTGACTGTGTATGTCATAATACCCTGTTAGATAAACTGCATAGATATGGTATCAGGGGTAATGCTGCAGTCTAATACAATCGTTTATAGAAAACAGAGAACAATGTCTACAATTAAAATGCAATGTAAACAATAAGATGGAAACCTTTTACTCTGATTTTCAAGTGCTAAAGTATTGGGTAGCACAAGGCTCAATGCTTGTTCCACTAATGTTTGTACTGTATGTAAATGACATGGTGGCATCATTATAAGAAAATGTAATCATGCATGCAAATGATACATCCCTCATTGTAAATAGTAGCTCAATAAATTATTTACAAACAAGAACTATAATGTACATAGAAAAAGCAAATGAATATTTAAGTGAAAACAGTTTATTTGTAAATGAAGAGAAGAAAACATCCTAGATGTAAATACTTGTAAAGAGAAAAACCAATAAAGAGAAACTAAATATAAGACATAGGAACACATTGCTAACAGAAGATGACAACTGCAAGTTCCTGTGACTGAGAATAGAAAGACAAGTGACTTGGGAAAATAATATAGAAAAGATCAGCTCAAATATAAGCAGCAATGTATATTTAATGAAGAAAATCTCCCACACAGTTGATACACTGTTAAAGATGTACTATGGACTAATTCATCCACATTTATCATACTGAATAAGAATAGGGTGTAAGACAGCAAATGTGCATATGAACAGATAACTGAAACAGAAAAAAAACAAATGTATTGGAAAACTATCATCAAGAGAGTCTTGTAAATCCATATTCAAAGAATATAAAATTATGACCATATCCTGTATGTATATATTTGAAACTATTATGTGTCTCAAATTAAATTGTACACTGATGCTAAACAGAGAACCATACAACTACAGCAAAAGCGTAAAAGATTAGATTAGATTAGTTTTCGTTCCATAGATCCGTGCTGAGGAGATCCTCGTGGATGTGGAACATGTCAATTTTTTTTAAGCTGAAATAACAATACTAATAGTATGAATATATACAATACATCATTTGTTTCTATTAAAAAATTCGTCAATGGAGTAGAAGGAGTTGGCCACTTGTAAGTCTTTCAGGCTCCTTTTAAACTGATCTTTATTTGTAACTAAATTTTTTATGTTTACTGGCAAATTATTGAAGATGAGTGTTCCTGAGTAGTGGACCCCTTTTTGAACTTTTAAGTCCTTGTGCAGATCATTTTTGTTCCTGGTATTGTATGTATGAACTGAGCTGTTTGTTGGAAAGAGAGATATATTATATAGGACAAATTTCATTAATGAGTAAATATACTGAGAGGCAGTAGTTAGTATACCCACTTCTTTGAAGAGGTTTCTACAGGACGTCCGTGAATTTACTCCACAAATAATACGTATTACACGCTTTTGGACTCTGAAAACTTTTGTTTCACTTGAAGAGTTACCCCAAAATATTATATCATATGACATTATGGAATGAAAGTAGGCAAAGTACGCAGGCTTTTTCATTTTTATGTCGCCTATGTCTGCTAACACTCGAATTGCAAATACAGATTTGTTAAGGCGTTTCTGCAGTTCTGTGGTGTGCTCTTCCCAACTGAATTTATTATCAAGTTGTAATCCCAGGAATTTAAGACTGTCAACCTCTTCTATCTGCTCTTCTTCGTATTTTATGCATATGCTGGGTGGAAACCTCTTACAGGTTCTGAATTGCATATAGTGAGTCTTTTCAAAGTTTAATGTCAGTGAGTTGGCTTTAAACCATTTATTAATATCCATGAAAATATCATTAGCAGATCTTTCTAGAACTACACTTGACATACTATTTATTGCAATACTTGTGTCATCTGCAAACAAAACGAACTCCGCTTCTGGCAGTGTAACTGATGAGAGATCATTAATGCACACAAGAAAAAGCAATGGCCCTAAGATGGATCCTTATGGGACACCACATGTAATTTCTTCCCATTCTGATGATGACTGATGACTTAATTCACTAGTCCCTTGCACTGACACCCTTTGTTTCCTGTCAGTGAGGTATGACTTGAACCATTTTGCAGCACTGCCCATGACACCATAGAATTCTAATTTACTTAAAAGGATTTTGTGGTTCACACAATCAAATGCCTTTGACAAATCACAAAAAATACCTGCTGCTTGTAATTTGTTATTTAATGAATTAAGCACATTTTCACTGTAGGTGTAAATAGCCTTCTTGATATCAGAACCCTTCAGAAATCCAAACTGTGTTCTTGATAATATGTTATTTGTGGTCAGATGGTTGAGCAGCTGCCTGTACATTACTTTTTCTAAAATTTTTGAGAATGCTGGCAAAAGTGAAATTGGTCTGTAGTTTGATGGTATCTCTTTATCCCCTTTCTTGAATAGAGGCTTAACATCTGCATATTTTAGCCAGTCAGGAAATGTCCCAGTTATAATTGACTGGTTACACAAGTAACTTAGAATTGTACTAAACTCACAAGATCATGCCTTAATTAACTTTGTTGATATTTCATCGTACCCACTAGAATGCTTTGTTTTTAAAGATTTTATTATGGACGTTATTTCTTTTGGTGAAGTGAGTGATATATTCATGTACTTGAAGCTATTTGTGAAGGCTAGTTTCAGATATTCAAGGGCATTATTTACTGATCCTGAAAGTCCCATTCTATCAGTAACGGATATAAAGTACTTGTTAAATAGATTTGCCACACTATGCCCATCAGTTACTAATGTGTCATCTACCCTTAGTGCTATTTGCTCCAGTTCCTTTCTGGTTCTACCAGTCTGCTCATTCACTATATCCCATATTGTTTTTATTTTGTTCCCTGACATTGCTATCTTCTTCTCGTAGTGCATTTGTTTAGACGTCTGAATTACTTTTTTTAATGTTTTACAGTATTCCTTATATTTAGCTAAATCATCAGCATTGGAGCTATTCTTGGTCGACATATACATTTTCCTTTTTGTCTTACAGGAAAACTTTATTCCTTGTGTAATCCATGGTTTTATTATAGACTTCTGTTTAATTTGAGTAACTTTTAGAGGAAAACTGTTTTCAAACATGGTACTGACATTTTTCATGAATGTGTTATATTTTTCATTCATGTCATGAGCACTATAAACATCTTTCCAGTTCATATCTTTGAGCACTTTTCTAAAACACTCAATTTTTGGTTGATTGACTACTCTCCTGTACTCAGATTTAGCAGTCTTGATAATCTGCTTAGAATTTACATCTAAAACAAGGAGCTGCATGTCATGATCTGATAGTCCATTTACAACAGGTTTTATGATATTATTTTGTTCCTTTGATTTGTCTATAAAAATGTTATCAATGGCTGTCCTTGAGGATTTAGTGATCCTAGTTGGAAAGTTTACAGTGTGAGATAGATTGAAAGACAACATTACTAACTGCAGTGAATGTTTACTGGAAGATTGCATTAGAAAATCTGTATTAAAGTCACCAGCAATCAAAATTTCTTTGTTTCTTCCTGTTAAATAACCCAAAAGAGCTTCTAGATGATCTAAGAATAGATTATAATTTCCTGCAGGTGCTCGGTAAATAGTTATTATTATATAGGATCTGTTATGGAACTCCACTTCTGTTGCACATGCTTCTAGATGCTGCTCTAAACAGAATTTATTAATGTCAATGTTTTTGAATTTATGGCAGTTTTTGATAAATGTGGCAACTACTTCTCCATCCATATCTACTCTGCAGAAGTAGGAAGCTAGCTTAAATCGTGAAATGTCTAACATATATACTGTATATCAGTCGTAACTTGATGTTCAGAGAGGCAGATTATGTCAATTTGGTTAGATGAATTCATTTCATCGATACAAATGAGTAGTTCATCAACTTTATTTCTAAGTCCCGGAATGTTCTGGTGTAATAAAGATAACTGATACTGTATACTAATGGGATTGTAACTGCTTTGGCGAAGATGAACTAGCAGTTTCAGATTACTTTCTGTTAAACACTGTTCAAATGGAGGCTGTATGATACAATCTGACTCCTGTTCACCTGTTTTCTCAAACTGAGTGTGTCTGCCAATCACTCTTAAAACTCGTTTTCTTTCCCCCTTCCCTATCCTAAAAAAGGCATCCCTCTGACACCTGTGACCACTGGTATTTTACCACTTGTGCCAGTGTCCCCCCTTAAGTTTTCTGCAATCAACCCAGACAGTTTTCCCTTCCCTTTCCTATTGAGGTGAAGGCCATGCCTAGTGTAGTCCCACCTATCGATAGCATCCACAGGAATCAAACCAATATGGGACCCTATATCCGTCCTAAGCAGCCACTTCAACTCCAAGTTCACCCTCCCTACGGAAGAGTTCAAATGAGGCCGATCATGGCGTCTCAACACAGACACAAATCCCACACTCGTATGCTTCATTGCTGATGCTATCTTCACCAGGTCACTCTCTATGGAATATTCAGAGTCTCTGTCAATGCTATTTCCCGGACCACCCACTATAACCACGGCATCCTCCTTTGTGAAATCCTTGCATAAAGCACCTACATCCTCTGTTACCTGACCCAGATCTGCACTAGGCTTGAAAAAGTTTGTGACCTGGTACTCTGGACCTAGATTTTCCTGCAGTACCGTAGTTGGCCAACACCTCTACCATAGGAACTACCTAACAACAGAACTTTCTTTCTCTTTACGAATTTCCCTACCTTTTTCAAGTCCTTGAAAGCTTGTTGTGCCCTTTCTACAGCTTCAGCTACATGAGGCTCATCCGATTCTGACTGAGGCAACAGGTCAAATCTATTTTCAAGATTTATGACAAAGCTGTCTGATGCTCTCCTTTGCCTGTTCCCCCTATTACCTGTTGCCACTTCCCACCTCTGTTCACCCTTGTCCCTCTTTAACCTGTCCAGATCCTCTCTTGCCTTGTCTAGGTCAGCTTGAAGAGCTGCAATTTTCCCTTCCTGTTCCAGTATTTTCCTATCTCTACTACAGATCCTACAATACCACTGGTGAGCCTCATTTATGTCCCCATTTCCCACGCCACTACATTCGCCCCAGTGAAAGAAACTACAGCACCCATCACACCACACCCCGGAACTAACGATCCTACGGCATGTCACACACTTCTCACTCATGGTAAAAACAGAAATCGTATAAGCTGATTTAAGTAGTGACTAAAACGTAAACAAAGGACCCTAGAAACTATTCAGGCAGATATAAATAAATTGAAAGAGTACTGAATAAAAAACTGGTGATTATATATAACTCACTGTTTACTTACGATACGCGCGCGTGGAATTAAGCCTAAAATCCGTGCTATAGGCGCGAGAAGGAAAATAAACTTCTTACCCCGTTTAATCTTCTTTAACACTTCCACTAATGTAACAACACTTATATTATATTTATACCAACTGGAAACGTTTATCTATAAGTTTAATTCACTGCTTACTTACGATTCGCGCGCGTGAAATTAGGCCTAGGATTCGTGCTACAGGCGCGAGAAGAAAAATACGCTTCTTACCCCGTTTAATCTTATTTTATACTTCACTAACACTTCTACTAATTCAACAACACTTATATTTATAACACCTGTACACGTTTAAAAATAGCTTAATAACAACGCTTTTTATAATTATTTAGTGCAGCAAATACTCGAAGAGTCCGCGTCGGCGCAGTGTTGCCAACCTGCCAACATGAGTACAACATCAACAGTAGCTGACTACAACTGGCAAATAAAAACCCTACCAAAGCAGGGTGCTTATTATACAACAGTTTACCAAGCAGTTTAAAAATATAAAAGTACTACCAGTTTTCAAAATTAGGAATTAGGAATTAGTGAAGTTCGGTGGCAGGAGGAACAATACTTCTGGTCAGGTGATTACAGGATCATAAATACAATGTCAAATAGGGGTAATACGGGATTAGGTTCAATATAAAATATAAAAGTACTACCAGTTTTCAAAATTAGGAATTAGGAATTAGTGAAGTTCGGTGGCAGGAGGAACAATACTTCTGGTCAGGTGATTACAGGATCATAAATACAATGTCAAATAGGGGTAATACGGGATTAGGTTCAATAATGAATAAAAAATAGGAGCATGGGTAAGCTACTATGAACAGCATAGTGAACACATTATTGTAGGCAAAATAGACATAAAGCCCACGCCTACCACAGTAGTACAAGTTTATATGCCAACTAGCTCTGCAGATGATGAAGAGATTGAATAAATGTGTGATGAGATAAAAGAAATTATTGAGATAGTGAAAGAAGAGGAAAATTTAATAGTCATGGGGGACTGGAATCAATAGAATGTAAGACATTTCCACTGGCTGATGTGGACTATGACCCCAATCTATTGGTTGTGAACTGTAGATTAAAACTGAAGAAACTGCAGAAACGTGGTAGTTTAAGAAGATGGAAGCTGGATAAACTGAAAGGATTAGAGGTTGTAGAGAGTTTCAGAGAGAGCATTAGGGAACGATTGACAAGAACAGAGGAAAGAAATACAGTAGAAGAAGAATGGTTAGCTTTGAGAGACGAAATAGTGAAGGCAGCAGAGGATCAAGTAGGTAAAAAGATGAGGGCTAGTAGAAATCCTTGGGTAACAGATGAGATGTTGAATTTAACTGATGAAAGAAGAAAATATAAAAAAGCAGTAAATGAAGCAAGCAAAAAGGAATACAAACGTCTCAAAAATGAGATCGACAGGAAGTGCAAAATGGCTAAGTAGGGATGGCTAGAGGACAGATGTAGGGATGTAGAGGCTTATCTCACTAGGTGTCAGATAGATACTGCCTACAGGAAAATTAAAGAGACCTTTGGAGGAAAGAGAGCCACTTGTATTAACATCAAGAGCTCAGGTGGTAAAGCAGTTGTAAGCAAAGAAGGGGAAGCAGAAAGGTGCAAGGACTATATACAGGATGCTGACTGGAATACTCTCTTTGAAAATACGGGGAGCAAAAGGCGATTTGCAATTTGTACACAAACCAGAAGGCACTTATAAGATTCGAGGGGCAAGAAAGGGAAGCTGTGATTGGGAAGGGAGTGATACAGGGTTGTAGCCTATCCCCGATATTATTCAATCTGTATATTGAGCAAGCAGCAAAGGAAACAAAAGTAAAATTAGGAGTCAGAATTAAAATCCTGTGGTGTCACCGCTAGACACCACACTTGCTAGGTGGTAACTTAAATCGGCCGCGGTCCTGTAGTACATGTCGGACCCGCGTGTCGCCACTGTGTACTCGCAATCCTAGCGCCACCACATGGCAGGTCACAAGACACGGACATGACCTCGCCCAGTTGTACGGACGACATAGCTTGCGACTAGACCTACCAAGTATTCCTCTCAATTGCCGAGAGACAGATTAAATAGCCTTCAGCTAGTCCATCGCTACTACCTAGCAAGGCGCCATGTGTATCATTGCTAATTGCTTACTACTATGCAAGAGATGTATTTCAACAAGAACAAGACTACATTAAAGTTAAGTATATTAAAATCTCTCTTCTTTTCTTTATAGTTTTCATCCAGTCTCCTGTTTCAGAATTTACGCCCGTCTGCGTTAGTTTCGCGTGCACCTAGCCACTCATTGTGTCGAGACCTTAGGGAATCGACACAACAATATTTTGGCGACGAGGTGTGGTGCCGCGCCCACGTTGCAGTCTTTGTGTTATACTTGCTCTAATTTGCTTGTGTCATGGCTTCGCCGCATTCTCCAGATGTACTGTCCGAATTTTTTCGCTTGCAGAATCAGCAGACGCAGGCGTTATTGGAAGCCCTTGGACAGCTCGTCCAGGGTCAACGTGCGCTGCAAACCGATGCGGCGGCAGCCGCTTCTTCGCTACCGCAGCCACACAACGCTGTCGCACCGCCATTTAGGCCCTTTGAGGCCACATCCGAAAGCTGGACTGAGTGGGCCGATCAGTTCCGGTTCCACCTCACAGCTTATGGAATTCAAGGTAAAGAGCGGCAGCCGTTTTTGCTTTCTTGTGTCGGTGTGTCTACCTACCGGGTGATAGTGAAATTGTTTCCCCGACGCGACGTAGCAACTCTGACCTACGAGGAAATTTTGTCTGCTTTGGATGCCTATTTCAAAGAAACAGTAAATGTAGTTGCCAAACGGTATACGTTTTTTCGTACAAAACGTACGGCCGGTCAGACTAACAGGGAGTGGGTAGCAACTTTGCAAGGACTTACTAGAGACTGCGCGTTTGCCTGTGAATGTGGCCTCCCATATTCAGATACTATGGTGCGTGATGCAATTGCACAGAACGTTTCTGATGTTCGCATACGGGAACAGATTTTGAAACTCGTTAATCCCTCCCTGCAACAAGTGATAGACATATTGGACAGGCAAGACACACTTGACTTTGCTCAGGAATCATTTGAAACTTCGCCAGCAGTGTGTCACATTAATCGGCCCGCCGGGCCCGCTGCACGGGACGCTAAGCGGCCCTCGCGCCCGACTTCGCAGCGGCCGCATCGCTTGCAACCACGTGCGCCGCGTAAGCAAGCAAATGCAGTGAAATCTTGCCCGCGGTGTGCCACTAGACATTCGCGTGAAAATTGCCCGTCACGCCAAGCTATTTGCTTTTACTGTCACAAGAAAGGACATGTACAAAGTGTTTGCCAGAAAAAGTTCAGATCAGACAATCACACAAATTCCAGGCCCTTTGCTTCGCGCCGGAATCGAACCCAGGACAATCCGGCTCGTGGACCTTCGCCCATGGACATTCATGTAGTTCATTCCCACCCGTCCAGTGCCACTTTAGCTAACAGTGACTGTGTTCGTCCCACCCAAAGTGTGCGTCGACGTCGCCGGAAATCCCGTAAAGTCGCAAGTGCTTCTGTACCTGTCTCAGTTCACATTGCACGAGACAGTCCCTCTTGTCGTCAACAAGACACTAAACTTTTTGTGGACTTAGACTTTGCAGGAAAAGTGATACCATTCCAGCTCGATACCGGAGCTGCAGTTTCATTGCTCAATCACGACACGTACAAACAACTGGGCGCCCCGCCATTGCGTGCCGCACATGTTACGTTAACTAGTTACTCAGGACAGCATATACCTGTGTTAGGACAGTGCAGCCTTATTGCAACATACAAGGGACAGACAAAACTTGTGTCATTTTATGTTCTTCGTTCCTCTAGTGCAGTGAACTTGTTTGGTTTAGATTTGTTTCAATTGTTTAATATGTCTATTGTAAATCAGGTCCTATCAGTGAATCAGACTGTGCCTTCCGCCAGTGTTTCTAGTCTTTGTGAAGAATTTGCAGACATTTTTGCACCGGGCCTTGGTTGCGCTAAGAACTATGAAGCGCATTTGGAACTGAAAGACAACGCGCAACCGAAATTTTTCAGAGCGCGCAATGTTCCCCACGCATTGCGTGATGAGGTCGCAAGAACATTGCACGATTTAGAATCTCAAGGTGTCATTGAACGTGTGCAGGCTTCTCTTTGGGCCTCACCCTTAGTAATTTTGCCAAAACCTTCCGGAAAATTGAGACTTTGCGTGGACTTCAAGGCAACTGTGAATCCACAACTTGTGACTGCTACTTTTCCTTTGCCCCGCCCGGAAGATCTTTTTGACAAACTGTGCCCGGGAAAATATTTTTCAAAATTGGACCTAGCAGATGCGTACTTGCAAATACCTGTGGACGAAGAATCCCAGCGCGTCTTAGTGGTTAACACGCATCTTGGCTTGTATCGCTTCAAAAGACTGCCATTCGGGTGTGCATCCGCCCCTGCTTTATTTCAGCAATATTTACAAACTATTTGTGCGTCGGTCCCTACGGCTGCGAACTATCTGGACGATATTGTAATCTCAGGCAAGACAGAAGCAGAACATTTGCAAAATCTCCGAACATTATTTCAGGTATTGCGACAAAATGGTCTTCGCTTGAGGAAGGACAAATGTGTGTTCTTTGCTCGTGACTTACCGTACCTGGGGCATGTCATAAATGCCCAAGGTATACATCCGAGTCCAGAGCACCTTCGTGCCATTCAGGACTTGCCGTCACCGCAGAACTTAAAACAGCTACAGAGTGTGCTGGGTAAGGTAAATTATTATCACCGATTTGTGCGCAATGCTTCTTCCATTTCAGCTCCGCTTCATCGCTTACGCCGTAAAGGTGTTCCGTTCGTCTGGACGACGGAATGCGAACGCGCCTTTCGCCAGTTGAAATCGGCGTTACTATCAAATACTTGCCTTACGCCATTCGATCCCCGAAAACCCCTTTTGTTGATGGTCGATGCATCGGATTTCGGGATCGGTGCTGTGCTTGCGCACAAGGATGGCTCGCATGATCGCCCTATTGCCTTTGCGTCCAAATTGCTCTCATCTGCGCAAAGAAATTATTCACAAATAGAGAAAGAAGCTTTAGCTCTCGTGTTTGGTGTTACCAAGTTCCATGACTTCTTGTATGGTCGTCCCTTTACCATCATCACGGACCACAAGCCGTTGACATCGCTTTTTCATCCGAACAAACCTGTACCTCCACGTACGGCGCAGAAATTCATTCGCTGGTCTCTTTTTCTCTCGCAGTACCGCTACGATATCTTGTATCGGTCCACTGCTAAGCACGGCAACGCTGATGCGTTGTCCCGTTTGCCTGTTGCTGAGGATAAGGCATTCGATTCTTCCGACCTTGCTTGCATGTTCATTGATTCGGAAGCCGATGACGTGGTCGCATCGTTTCCGATTGATTTTCGTCGTGTAGCTACAGCCACAGCTGCTGACCCTGTCCTTGCTCCCGTTTTGCGTTTTGTTGCTACGCAATGGCCCTTGTCAAAGTCACGGATCGAGGATCCTTTGGTTCGCCGTTTTTTTGCTCACAAGGAGAGACTTTTTGTACGACGTGGTGTTTTGTTGTTGCGTTCCGCTAATGATCAATCCCGAGTCGTAGTCCCACGTTCGTTACAGTCCTCTGTCTTACGGCTTCTTCACCAAGGACATTGGGGTATAGTGCGAACGAAACAACTTGCTCGACAGCACTGTACTTGGTTCGGAATCGATGCTGCGATTGCGAATATGTGCTCCTCTTGCGTGGCGTGTGCCGAACAACAATCCGCACCGCCGCGGAAATTCTTTGCATGGCCGCAAGCCACTTCCCCTTGGCAACGCTTGCACATCGATTTTGCTGGTCCATTCTGGAATGCTCGATGGTTGGTTGTGGTCGATGCTTTCAGTAATTTTCCTTTTGTTGTCCGGATGTCTTCCACGACGTCTTCTGCCACCATCCAAGCCTTGTCTGCTATCTTTTGCATTGAGGGTCTTCCGCAGACTATTGTTTCCGACAATGGCCCACAATTCATGTCCGCAGAATTTCAGTCGTTCTGCAAGGCCAATGGTATTCAACATCTGACATCCGCGCCGTTTTCGCCTCAGTCAAACGGTGCCGCGGAACGATTGGTCCGGACTTTCAAGTCACAGATGTTGAAATTGAAAGAATCGCATTCTCGGGAGGACGCTTTGTTGCTCTTTTTGTCCTCATATCGCTCTCAGCCCCGCGATGGTCGCTCGCCGGCTGAGTTGCTCCATGGTCGTCCTCATCGAACTCTGATGTCTTTGCTGCATCCGCCACATCAGGTTCCTGTGCAGCGGCAGACTCCTGCTTTTGCTCCTGGCGACGTTGTCTATTATCGCAACTATCGCGGTTCACAGCGTTGGCTCGCAGGGCGCATTCTTCGCTGCCTCGGCCGCGCGATGTATTTGGTTTTGGGGGCCTCTGGTGAGGTGCGTCGGCATCTCAATCAGCTGCGCCTCTGTCGTCGCCTGGGTTCTGCCGCTCCCCGTCTGCTTTCAGCGACGGCGCCGTCAGGTCAGCGCCCTGGGGACCCATCTACTGGCTCGCCTCATCCCCAGGTGTTACCGACGCTGCCTTCCATTTTGCCTCATGGCGTCGCGCCGCCGCAGCCGCCGCCGGCGCCGCCAGCAGCGGACGCTTCGCTGCAGCCGCCTCGCGCCTCCCTGGGTCACGCGCCGCCGCTTGCTTCCCGTGACCAGCCGTCCTCCGCCATGGACCTCTTGCCCGCTCCGGACCAGATGTCGTCTTCGCCCGTCGAGTGCTCCGACCACATGGAGGTCGACCCCGCGGCTCCTCTTATATCATTCCGTGCGCAAACACCTCATGTTGACGTGCACCCTGGACTAGGTTTGCAGGCGTTTCCCAGCTCCCCTCGGACCGAATGGCCGGGTGCGGGTGGCACAGCCTCGCCTGTTGTTAGGCTCCCCACCTCATCGCATACGTCAACATGGGGTCCTCCCCACGGCGGGCGGAAGCCTTATCTCACGACCGTTCGCCGATTTGCGGGGGAGGAATGTGGTGTCACCGCTAGACACCACACTTGCTAGGTGGTAACTTAAATCGGCCGCGGTCCTGTAGTACATGTCGGACCCGCGTGTCGCCACTGTGTACTCGCAATCCTAGCGCCACCACATGGCAGGTCACAAGACACGGACATGACCTCGCCCAGTTGTACGGACGACATAGCTTGCGACTAGACCTACCAAGTATTCCTCTCAATTGCCGAGAGACAGATTAAATAGCCTTCAGCTAGTCCATCGCTACTACCTAGCAAGGCGCCATGTGTATCATTGCTAATTGCTTACTACTATGCAAGAGATGTATTTCAACAAGAACAAGACTACATTAAAGTTAAGTATATTAAAATCTCTCTTCTTTTCTTTATAGTTTTCATCCAGTCTCCTGTTTCAGAATTTACGCCCGTCTGCGTTAGTTTCGCGTGCACCTAGCCACTCATTGTGTCGAGACCTTAGGGAATCGACACAACAAATCCATGGAGAAGAAATTAAAACTTTGAGGTTTGCTGATGATATTGTAATTCTGTCAAAGACAGGAAGGGACCTGGAAGAGCAGTTGAACGGAATGGACAGTGTCTTGAAAGGAGGATATAAGATGAACATGAACAAAAGCAAAACAAGGATAATGGAATGTAGTCAAATTGAATCAGGTAATGCTCAGGGAATTAGATTAGGAAATGAGACAGTTAAAGTAGTAAATGAGTTTTATTTATTTATTTATTTATTTTTATTTATTTATTTGTCATTAGCCAACATAAGTTGAAATAGATAATTACATGCTTAAAAGTTGGTCACATTTGATAGTTTACATGTTTAGCTTCACTATGTACATTCAAATTCCTTAATACTATACTATATACATTCAAATTCCTTAATACTATACACACACTTACCAACTAACAATTTGTGAATGTGCTTACAGAAGGTATCACATGGTATGTCTCTCACTGGTGGTGGTAGCTTGTTATATAATTTTATCCTTATTTGTTTAAAGCTACTTTGGACCTTACACAGTCATCTACATCTACGTTATATCTGTATCTAGTTTCATGCGAATGGATGTCTGTTCTGCGGTACAGTCAAGATGATGGGGTCTTTAAAATGCATTCTACATGATTCTTGGTTTGTAATGCCTGTAATTGCTCTTATGGCTTTCTTCTGCCACATGAATACTGTCTGAGCACCATGAGAGTTGCCCCATAGTTTTATTGCATACTGGAGGTAACACTGAAAGAAGGCAAAGTAAGAAGTTAAAAGATGTTGTTTGCTAACTAATGTTTTTAATTTCTTTAACAACAAGACTACTCTCAATATTTTGGTACATAACTGTTCAGTATGGCAGTTCCAAGTCAGTTTAGGATCCAGGTGGATTCCAAGAAGCCTTACTGAGTCAGATTGATTTACTTTTTCGTTAAGCTTGTGCAGGTAGAAGAACATAGTCTCGGTTTTGCTATTGTTTAGGATTAACATGTTAATATGGAGCCATATGGCAGCCTTTTCAAGACTAGGTTTTGTTTTTTGTTTCACATCCTCCAATTTGTGGCCCACAGTAATCAGGGTAGTGTCGCCAGCATATATTATTGACTTGTCAGGCAGGAAAGTAGGCAAGTCATTCAGGTATATTAAGAAAAGGAATGGCCCAAGCACTGAGCCTTGTGGCACACCTCTAACTACTGGCAGGGCATTTCATTGACAGTTATTTACCATGACCACCTGAATACTGTTAGTCAAATATGATCCAATTAGTGTCAGTTTTTTGGGAAGCAAAATAACTGATGATGGTCGAAGTAGAGAAGATATAAAATGTAGACTGGCTCTGGCAAGGAAAGTGTTTCTGAAGAAGAGAAATTTGTTAACATTGAGTGTAGATTTAAATGCCAGGAAGTCTTTTCTGAAAGTATTTGTATGGAATGTAGCCATGCATGGAACTGAAACATGGATGATAAATAGTTTAGACAAGAAGAGAACAGAAGTTTCTGAAATGTGGTGCTACAGAAGAATGCTGAATATCACGTAACTTATGACGCGGTACTGAACAGAATTGGGGAGAAGAGGAATTTGTGGCACAACTTGACTAGAAGAAGGAAGGGTTGATATGACATGTTCTGAGCCATCAACGGATCACCAATTTAGTACTGGAGGGCAGCATGGAGGGTAAAAATGTAGAGGGAGACTAAAAGATGAATACACCAAGCAGATTCAGAACGATGTAGGTTGTAGTAGTTACTTGGAGATGAAGAAGCTGGCACAGGATGGAGGAGCATGGAGAGCTGCAGCAAACCAGTCTCTGGACTAAAGACCACAACAACAACAACTTGAGAACTGTGCTATATACATTGTGTAAATGAAAAATAAACATGAGAATTTTTCTTACATCTCAACCACTGCAGCAGAAACTGAAACTGTTTGTCTACATTTAAATCTACATCTACATGGATACTCTGCAAATCACATTTAAGTGCCTGGCAGAGGGTTTATTGTACCACCTTTACAATTATCTATTACTCCAATCTCGTATAGCACTGATTTCCCTTATTTTATCATGGTGATCATTTATCCCTGTGCAGGTTGGTGTCAACAAAATATTTTCGCATTCGAAGGAGAAAGTTGGTGATTGGAATTTCGTGAGAAGATTCCGTCGCTACGAAAAACGCCTTTCTGTTAATGATGTCCAGCCCAAATCTTGTATCATTCAGTGACACTCTCTCCCATATTTCATGGTAATACAAAATGTACTGCCCTTCTTTGATCTTTTTTGATGTACTCTGTCAGTCCTGTCTGGTAAGGATCCTGCACCGGGCAGCAGTATTCTAAAAGAGGGCGGACAAGCATAGTATAGGCCATCTCCTTAGTAGATCTGTTACATTTTCTAAGTGTCCTGCCAATAAAACACAGTCTTTGGTTAGCCTCCCCACAACATTTTTTATGTGTTCCTTCCAGTTTAAGTTGTTTGTCATTGAAATGCCTAGGTATCTAGTTGAATGTAAAACCTTTAAATTAGACTGATTCATTGTGTAACCGAAGTTTAATGAATTCCTTTTAGCACTCTTGTGGATGACCTCACACTTTTTGTTATTTAGGGTCAACTACCAATTTTTGCACCATTCAGGTATCTTTTCTAAATCGTTTTGCAATTTGTTATGACCTTCTGATGACTTTATTAGTTGATAAATGTCAGCATCATCTGCAAAAAGTCTAAGATGGCTGCTCAGATTGTCTCCCAAATCGTTTATATAGATAAGGAACAGCAAAAGACCTATAACACTACCTTGGGGAATGCCAGAAATCGCTTCAGTTTTACTTGATGACTTTCCATCAGTTACTACGAACTGTGACCTCTCTGACAGGAAATCACAAATCCAGTCACATAACTGAGACGATATTTCATAAGCACGAAATTTCATTACAAGCTGCTTGTGTGGTACAGTGTCAAAAGCCTTCCAGAAATACAGAATTGCTCTGAAATCCCTTGTCAATAGCACTCAACACTTCATGTGGATAAAGAGCTGGTTATGTTTTACAAGAACAATGTTTTCTAAACCCATGTTGACTGTGTGTCAATAGACCATTTTCTTCGACGTAATTCATAATGTTTGAACACAATATGTGTTCCAAAGTGCTACTGCATATCAACGTTAATGATATGGGCCTATAATTAAGTGTATTACTTTTACTACCTTTGTTGAATATTGGTGTGACCTGTGCAACATTCCAGTTTTTGGGTACAGATATTTCGTCGAGTGAACACTTGTATATGATTGTTAAGTATGGAGCTAATGCATCAGCATACTCTGAAAGGAACCTAACTGGTATACAGTATGGACCAGAAGACTTGCTTTTATTAAGTGATTTAAGTTGCTTCTGTTGTGGCGTAACAAGCTCGCTACGCCACACTGAGAAGGACGCCGAAAGGCACGCGTACACACACGCCGACTGGCGTCAAGTCTGGAACAGGATACGTTATGACTGCTATAAAGAAAATACGTAGCTTTGGAATATACTTAACTTTTAATGCTTCCTTTGGTACATCTCTCTTGACTATACAAATGAGACTCGTAAGGTACATGCACTGATACAAATGGGCGCCTTGCTAAGTCGTAGCCATTAACTTAGCTGAAGGCTATTCTAACTGTCTCTCGGCAATTGAGAGCAAAGGCTTCGTCAGTATAGTCGCTAGCAACGTCGTCGTACAACTGGGGCGAGTTCTCGTACGTCTCTCGAGACCTGCCGTGTGGTGGCGCTCGGTCTGCGATCACACAGTGGCGACACGCGGGTCCGACATGTACTAATGGACCGCGGCCGATTTAAAGCTACCACCTAGCAAGTGTGGTGTCTGGCAGTGACACCACAGCTTCACTACTCCAAGGATATTTACTTCTACGCTACACATGTTGGCAGCTGTTCTTGATTCAAATTCTGGAATATTTACTTCATCTTCTTTTGTCAAGGCATTTCAGGAGGCTGTATTTAGTAACTCTGCTTTGGCAGCACTGTCTTTGATAGTATCTCCCTTGCTATTGTGCAGAGAACGCATTCAGTTCAATTCAATTCAATCCCTTTATTCATCTGTTAACAATGTACATTGTATGGATGTAGTCAATTACAATATAATTTCTTATATTTAATTTGTTATAAAACCTTGGATAATAAATATAAATATTTCATATCAGTATATATAAATAATATTACTGTTCCAGATTCAGATAGTCTTCAATGTTATAATAAATATGTGTTAGTAAAAATTGTTTAAGATTTACCTTGAATTTATAAAATTCTTTAATTTTCTTTATTGTAGAAGGCAATGCACTAAAAAGTATTTGGGGCTGATAGTTTACACTTTTTTGGTAGAGAGCTCCTTTGTGGGTGTCCCTGTGAAAATCTTCTCTGTTCCTTGTTTCATGGTTATGAACCTGATTATTTAATGTTGCAATGTTGCTACTCACCATATAGTGGAGATGATGAGTTGCAATAGGCACAACAAAAAGATTCACACAATTATAGCTTTCAGCCATTAAGGCCTTTGTCAGCAATAGACACACAAACACACACGCACACACACACACTCACGCAAACGCAACTTGCACACATGTCTGCAGTCTCAGATAACTGAAACCACATTGCGAGCAGCAGCACCAGTGCATGATGGGAGTGGTGACTGGGTTGGGGCAAAGAGGAGGCTGTGGTGGAGAGAGGGAGGGATAGTATGGTGGTGGTGGCAGACTGTGGAGTGCTGCAGTTTAGAAGGAGGGCAGGAGAGAAGTAGGGGAGGGGGGGTGAGGAAGTAGTGGAAAGGAGAGAAATAAAAAGAAATTAAAAGACTGGGTGTGGCAGTGAAATGACAGCTGTGTAGTGCTGGAATGGGAACAGGGAGGGGCCTGAATAGGTGAGGACAGTGACTAACTAAGGTTGAGACCATGAGGGTTATGGGAATGTAGGATGTATTGCAGGGAAAGTTCCCACCTGCGCAATTCAGAAAAGCTGGTGTTGGTGGGAAGGATCCATACGGTACAGGCTGTGAAGCAGTCATTGAGGTGAGGGATATCATGTTTGGCAGCGTGTTCAGCAACAGGGTGGTCTCCTTGTTTTTTGGCCTCAGTTTGTCAGTGGCCATTCATGCAGACAGACAGCTTGTTGGTTGTCATGCCTACATAGAATGCAGCAGAGTGGTTGCAGCTCAGCCTGTAAATCACATGATTGGTTTCACAGGTAGCCCTGCCTTTGATGGGATAGGTGATGTTAGTGACCGGACTGGAGTAGGTGGTGGTACGAGGATGTATGGGACAGGTCTTGCATCCACGTCTATTACAGGGGTGTGAGCCAAGAGGTAAGGGATTGGGAGCAGAGGTTGTGTAAGGATGGACGAGTATATTGTGAAGGTTCGGTGGACAGCAGAATACCACTGTAGGAGGGGTGGGAAGGATGGTGGGCAGGACATTTCTCATTTCAGGGCATTATGAGCGGTAATCGAAACCCTGGCAGAGAATGTAATTCAGTTGCTCCAGTCCTGGATGGTACTGAGTTACGAGGGGAATGTTCCTCTGTGGCCTGTCTGTGGGACTTTGGGATGTGGTGGGAGACTGAAAGATAAGGCACAGGAGATTTGCTTTTGTACAAGGTTGGGAGGATAATTACGGTCAGTGAAGGCTTCAGTGAGACCCTCGGTATATTTTGAGAGGGACTGCTCATCACTGCAGATGCGACAACCTTGGGTGGCTAGGCTGTACAGAAGGGACTTCTTGGTATGGGATGGCAGGTAGCTGTCAAAGTGGAGGTGTTGCTAGTGGTTAGTAGGTTTGATATGAACAGAGGTACTGATGTAGACATCTCTGAGGTGGAGGTCAACATCTAGGAAGGTGGCTGGTTGGGTTGAGTAGGACCAGGTGATGCAAATGGGGGAGAAGTTGTTGAGGTTCTGGAGAAATGAGGATAGGGTGTCCTCACCTTCAACCCAGATAACAAAGATGTCGTTAATGAATCTGAAACAGGTGAGGGGTTTAGGATTCTGGATTTTTAGAAAGGATTCCTCTAGATGGCCCATGAATAATAGATTGGCATAGGATGGTGCACTCCATAGCTAGTTTTTTTGAGATCTGAAAGATACTCTGTGCCTTCATGACATATTTGTACTTTCTGTTGTCTGTCAGAGAGATAAGACTTGAACCATTTGAGGGCAAGTCCCCGGACCCCATAAAATTCTACTTTAATAAGCAATAAGTCATGGTTGATTAGACCAAATGCTTTAGATAAATCTAAGAATATCCCGCAGCTTAATTCATTCTTGTCCAACGCATTTAGGAGCTTTTCCATTAATTTGAAGTCTGCTGTTTCTGTGCATCTGTTCTTTCTAAACCCATTTTGAGCATTAGTCAGTATTTATTTTTATTCAGGAAGTCAGCTAGCCTTTCATTCATTACTCTTTCAATTAATTTAGAGGAACCTGACAATAATGACACTGACCTATAATTATTTATGTGAGTGGTACCATTTAGTTTTGATGGGAACAACCCTGTCTTGAAATAAATGTTAATAATGTCAGTTAGGTGAGCATCTATACTGATAGAACTATGTTTGATTACCTGATCTGGAATTCTGTCAATACCACAAGACATTTTATTTTTTAGTTTATTAATAGCATTTCTAACTTCACATTCTGTTACTAGGTACAGAAACATTGTCTTTTCACAAGTTGGTACTTTTTTTTTTTTTTTTTTGCACAGACTTTTAATTATGTTCAGTGCTATGTGCACATAATGTTCATTGAATATATTGGTTATCTGTTGAGCATCTTCTATCACTTTACCCTCACTTTTAATTTTGAAATTATGGGTCTTGGTTTTACATTTTCCTATGCTATTGTTTATAACCTTTCAAATCGATTTTGATTTATTGCTCCCCCTGTTAATGCATGAAATACTGCTTAGCCTTTTTTCTGCCCGTAAAACTTTCCAATAGACCCTTCTATATTTCCTGGAGTATGGTTTTATTGTTGTACTTATTTTAGGATGTTTGCTTAGGTTTTTTAATCCCTTGTGTTACCCATGTATTTGTCTTCTCACTGACTTTAATTATTTTTAACAGGAATGCTGCATTGTAGCAATATTTATAATGAGTGAGAAAACTGTCATACTTTTTTGTCTACATCAACAGTTGGTTCTACGTCACACTGCACCCTTTTTAGCATACTGTTAAATACCCTTATGTTGTTTGCATTAATAAGTCTTCTTTGTTCATATTTTTCAGTGACTGTGCATTGCTTATTGTTCTCATTCCTCATCATCATTTTTAAAGCCATATGGTCAGAAAAGCCTGTATCTGTTACTTTAATATTGTACTCACAGCTTTCTTTGTTGGTAAATATCTGATCAAGTGTTGTTTCAGGCCCATCCCCATATCTGGTAATTTCCTGCACAGTAGGTTGCATGTTGTATGTGTTAAACAGATTTAATAATTGTACCTTGTTCTTTTTACTTTTGTTAAAATTAATGTTAGAGTCATCAAGAACTGGGAACCGTAGATGCAAACAATGATATTTTGACAGTCGGTAAGTTCACAAATACAACTTTCAAAATCTTTATACGCACACTTCACCTTGCTAAGTCTTACCTCTTTAGATTTAACATTACTTTTAACATAGATGCATACACCTACACAATAGTTTCCCTGCAAAAGCTACTTATTAAGTCAAAGTCATGTATATTTCCTGCATAAATCTGAGTGTCCCGAAGCCAGTGGTCATTGATACATAGCACAGAAACCTCCTTAAGATTACAGTTTAAAATTACTTCCAGCTCACACATTTTGTTGCCTAGTCCTTTTACATTCTGATACAGCAAAGTCAAGCCACCTAGATTTGGTGCAAAGCTCACTTTAGTGACCCCTACAGGTTTTGACCAAATCTGACACATTTCAGGCTTGGTCAGCCTTATACATTTCGCTGATCTGGTTCTGAGTTTTGAGACATATGTTCCCAATTGGTGATACAAGATAATTTGTTATTTACCATACGAAGTATTTTTTGGGCCAGCAGTGTCTTTCCTATTCCACTTAGGGCTTGACCAAGTCTTGTATGACAAGTTCTCGAGCAGTTACAATTGTCAGAGGGTTCATGGCTACAAATGATAAATTCCTTAATATCTAAAAGCTTTACATTTTTAAAATGTTTGCAAGTTGTTTCAAAATACTTGTTAGCTTTGGTTATTGCTCTGTTTACACATTAGTTGTAATTAAATTGTAACAATGAAGTATTTTAAGTAATATAACATTTGTGTTTGTTAACCTGCCCAGTGTCATCTTCAGAGCTGTTGTAGCTGCAGCTGTTTCATTATGGTATACATCATTGGAACCACCTATAAGAACTGCAAAGTCACTCCTTGACAAATTACTGCAATCTTCAGTGTTGGTGAGGGTCTGGTTGAATCTTGCTCCTGGTTGCACTATGCCTTCAATTTTAATGTTTTTTTGAGTTGTCAGGGTCTTTGTTTTTGTAGCAATTCCTCTTCCTAAACCATCAGAGTAGAGTCGTATGTGTGTTGTTTTTTCTCTTTGTATTTCTTGACTCTGTGTTCCATCTTGTTCTTTATCTGCTGCATTTGATACATTGTTTGTTCTATTCAATTTCAAAAGAGGCATCATCAAATCTGGGCTGCTCCAAGATTTTTTGCTGTGGGTTTTATTTGATGATTTTAATTCATCTGCACTTTTCGTGCCACAATCCATGTTGTTCTGCTTCATGTGTTTGGCTTCAGATGTGATTGTGTGAACTTCATTATCTTCAGGTCCATTATAATCGGATATGTTACATACTTAAGGCCTTATAGTTTTCAACCTACATTTGTCACAATGCCAGTTTTTTTATGATTATCTCCTGTCCTTTAGTGAGGGATCTATTTAACCATATCAAAAATGAAATATGTTTCCACATTCCATGCACTCAACACCATTTCTCGCAGTCTTCTGGCATTTTTGACAATGTTTACTGGTCCTGTTGCCTGTATTTTTACTAGTCAAATTTTCATATACCACATCACTGTACAGTGGAGATTTGCACTGTTGTTTTTGTTGTTTAAGTTCATCATTTTTTAGTTTTAACCCACGAATTTCATCTAATAGAAACGCTATAATATCATCTTTAGTGATCGTTTCTTGCCGCTAACATACTTCACATATGACCAGAATCCCTTGGGATTTTCTGTCAGATTTAGAGACAAAGTTTTGTTATGGAAACTGTTATAAGCATCTTGCATTGAAGTGTGCACTAAATTTTGAGCTTCTGCGAAAGATCTCCAATCTTGGGGATTTTGCGTCTGTTTAAATTTGGCATGTTTGTTTCATTGTTTCTCCAACAGTGTTCTGACCTGTTTTGTATACCAAGAAGGATCAGCTCCGTCGTTTGTTAATTTATTTGGTATAAATCTCTCAATTGCTGCTGATACTATTTCTTTGAATTCAAGCCACATCTGGTCTACACTTACGTTATTCATTTGGAAGGACTGGAGATTATCTCTCAGGAAGGCATCAAGTGAATTTGTCTACATCTAATAATAAGTTAATATTAAAAACTTTGTTTTGCATATTTTATCATTAATTATTTCATGTATATGTCTCAGTCTGTTGTAAAATAATAATATATTTGTTCAAATTGTAATTTGCACAGTAACTGGAATTGTGACTGTATACTGACACAGCCAATATTGCTCCTGGCAGTGATCCACGGGTGAATAAATAAATAAAGATTACATCCTTCCTGAAGTCTGAGTGTATTTTGCCTGTCTCATATATCTTGCACACCAGGTAGAATAATTCTGTCATGGCTGGCTCCCACAAGTATCTCAATAATGCTGAGGGAATATTGGGTACTCCTGGAGCCTTGTTTTCACTTAGTATTTCAGTGTTCTGTAATTCTTCTCACTTTATCATACCTCCCAACCCATTTTCATGTGTTTCTTCTTGGCTTACTACAATACTGTCTTCAAGTTGATTTCCCACCTTTCATGTTTCCCTTCTTTGTGTAGCACTGGTTTGCTGTGTGAGCTCTTGATATTCGTACAGGTGGTTATCTATACTGCAAGGGTCTCTTTAATATTCCTAGGCAGCATCTATCTTCAGCTCTTGTTATGTATGCTTCTACAGCCTTGCATTCATCCTCCACCCCTTCCTGCCTAATCTTTTTGCACTTTGTGTCAATCTCATTTTATAGATCTCTGTATTCCCCTTCAACTGCCTCATTTGTATAATCTATCCTTTTGCAATTAAATTCAGTATCTTCTTAATTATCCAAGAATATCTACTAGGTCGTGTCTTTTTATCTATGTGATCCTCTGCTGCTTTCACTGTTTCATTTCTCAAAGTTATCCATTCATCTTCTATTGTATTCCTTTCATCTGTTTTAGTACAACATTGTCTAACGCTCCCTGTGAAAAGTCTCAACAAGCTCTGGTTCCTTCAATTTATACGTGTTCATCTCCTTTATTTACTATCCTCTTGTAGTTTCTTTAGTTTTTGCCTGCAGTTCAAAACCAGCCAATTAAGGTAAAATCTAGTTTTGAAATATTTGTCTTACCATTATATAATCAGTCTAAAATCTTCTAGTGTCCCTAGGCATGTTCCACATTTACAACCCTCTTGTGGTGTTGTGGTCTTCGGTCTGGAGACTGGTTTGATGCAGCTCTCCATGCCTCTCTATCGTGTGCACGCCAAATAACTATGGTACTGCAACTTACATCCTTCTGAGTCTGCTTGCTCTATTCCTCTCTTGGCCTCCCTCTACAATTTTTGCACTCCACACTTACATCATATACTATACTTGTGATCCCTTGATGACTCAGAATGTATCATAACAGCTGATCCCTTCTTCTAGTTAGGTTGTGCCACAAATTTCTTTTGTCACCAGTGCTTCTCAGTACCACCTCAATAATTATATGGTCTACACATCTCATCTTCAGCAGTCTTCTGTAGCACCACATTTCAAAAGATTCTATTCTCTTCTTGTCTAAACTGTTTATCATCCTTGTTTTACTTCCATATATCGCTACACACCATACAAGTAGTTTCAGAAAAGACTTCCTAACACTTAACTCTATATTTGATGTTAACAAATTTCTTTTCTTCATAAACACTTTTCTTGGCATTGCCAGTCCATACATGGCTACTCTCCAAGAAAATACTTTCAGAAAAGACTTCCTAATACTTAACCCTATGTTCAATGTTAACAAATTTCTTTTTTTTTCAGAAACACTATTCTTGATAGTGCCAGTCTACATTTTACACCCTCTCTACTTTGTCCATCATCAATTTTTTTGCTGCCTAAATAACAAAAACACATCTACCACTTTAAGTTTCCTAATCTAATTCCATGAGCATCACCTAATTTAATTTGGCTACATTCAATTATCCTTGGTTTGCTTTGTTGATGATCATCTTATATCTTCCTTATAAGACACTGTCCATTCCATTCAACTGCTCTTCCAATTCCTTTGCTGTCTCTTTCAGAATTACAATGCCACCAACAAACCTCAAAGTTTTTATTTATTTTCCCTGAACTATAATTCTTACTCCAAATTTTGCTTTTGTTTCCTTTACTGCTTTCCCGATGAACATACTGGCTAACATCAGCGATACGCTACAACCCTGTCTCACAAATGCAAATTAACTGACAGAGGCTTTACAAACAGGGCTACAAACAGACAAAATTCATGGTTCACTAAACAATTATCAAGTATGAAAAACCAAGTTATGGTGTTGCACAATATATGTAGCAATCAGAAAACAGAACATGCCAGATTAGCCTATATAAAATGCAGGAATGAGTATAAAAAAGCCATCGTGGAAGCCAAAAAAGCACATAATTTCAATACCATTGATAATTCCACAAATAAGTGCAAAGCTGCACGGAAATTAATAAATGCTATTGCTAAAGATGTAAGAAGCAAAAAAATTAATATAAGTCCCCAAAAATTCAATGATTTCTTTATTAAATCTGTTGAAAATGTAGGAAATACTATAATCAAACCTGATATCAGTTCATCAGAGTTACTTTCTAAAAATGTTTGCAGAACACCAACAGACACAGGTACGTTTATGTTCTCCGAGGTCTCACCTAGTCATGTCCTAAGCATTGTAAAACGGATGAAATCATCAGACAGTGTAGATATATATGACATATCCTGTAATTTACTAAAGAAAGTAATAGACTATATTGTGTACCCCTTAACATTCTGTATAAATAAATGCATATCTGAAGGATATTTTCCCGAAGAACTCAAAGTGGCTAGGGTAATTCCAGTATATAAAAAGGGAGATATGGACTCACCTTGCAGTTACAGACCAATCTCCATAGTCCCAGCTTTTTCTAAAATACTGGAATGTGTAATTTACCAACAGCTATCTGTCTATTTTGAAAAATTAGGAATAATTAGTGAATCTCAGTATGGTTTTAGGAAAAAGTTGTCTACTGTGGATGCTATAGACTTTGTAGTCAAATACTTACATCAAGTGTTTGAGGATAAGGGCTATGCTCAACTCACATTTTGTGATCTAAGCAAAGCTTTTGACTGTGTAAAGCATAAGCCACTCCTAGAAAAACTGGAATTCTATGGCATTAGACATAACAGCCTTAAATTAATAAAATCATATCTTCAGAATCGTAAGCAAGTTGTTTGTGTAGGGAGAGAAATGTCGAGTATAGAGCAAGTCAAGGTAGGTGTTCCGCAGGGATCTGTGCTGGGCCCCTTTTTGTTCCTGATAATGATAAATGATCTGCCATCATTTATCAAGTCCACCACTGTGTTGTATGCAGATGATACAACATTTCTTCATGCTAGTGAGGATTTCAATAGCCTTAAAACTTGTGCAGCAAAGACAATTGACCAAGCATCCTATTGGTTCAAGGCAAATGGATTCCTGCTGAATGAAAACAAAACACAGCAGATGGTCTGTAGTCTTAGAGACAAGCTTCTGTCAGATGATCCAAGTTATGTCAAATTTTTGGGGGTATACATTGATGATAAATTATCTTGGGGTCAACATGTACAATATGTTAATGGTAAATTGTCAAGAGTTATTTACCTGTTAAGGCGACTTATGGATTGTGTTCCTGAAAAATATGTGAGAACATCCTATTTTTCATTTTTTCAGAGTATAATAACATATGGAATTATTTTGTGGGGGAACTCTAGCTGTGTACATGACATCTTAATACTGCAAAAAAAAGCTATTAGGATAATTACTGGTTCTGCATATAAGGCACACTGTAAACCATTGTTCTGTGAACAGAAAATCATGACTGTTATAAACTTGTACATATACTATGTTCTAATTTATACGAAGAAGAAATTACCAGAAACAAAAACCAGAGAAAATGGGGGCACAGCTCTCACAGTAACAAAATTTTGTTGATGCAGAAAAGAATGCTGCGCATAATGTGTAAAGTCGGTCCCACGGAGCACTGTCGTCCTCTCTTTATAAGGCTAAGACTGTTGACCATTGTAAACTTGTATATTTATATCTGTGTGTTACACATTAAAAACAATGGTATGGAAGGTGTTGTCAGGGAAGAAATTCATAACTACAACACTAGAAGGAAGGCAGATTATGATATACCAAGACACAGACTAACAAAAAGTAGTAACTCACACAAAGTGAATACCTTAAAAATATTCAACAAACTACCGCAATCTGCTCGGGACATGCCCACAAAAATTCTTAAACAAAATTTGTACAATTGGTTATCTGACAATCCATTTTATTCTATGCAAGAATATTATGATCTGAGTAGCACAGAGATAAACCTGTAATTGCATAATTAACTTAATTAACTACTATATATACTGTTACAAAATATTTCATATCTAATACCTTTGTATTTCAACTGTGTTAGGTAACTACTTTATTTGCCAGTGTTATGATGTGTTACGTAACTACTGTGTTTGCTACTACAATGTAACTCATTTTTGGTACCTTTGTATGTATCTGAAACAAGAATATGTATTAAGCATTGTAGTCACCTGCTTAAGGTTTATGTTATTTGTAAGTTACTCATATGCTAATTATATCTATGCCTTATATATAGTGTCTGGAATATTAATATTATTTTATGTACTGACGAAGCCTATTTCATCTTGCATGATCAATGGCTAATAAAGAATCTTGAATCTTGAATCTACACAGCCACAATACAAGAAGGAATAGGTGCCTCTATATTCCTTACCACAGGTTGTCAAAGTCACTCAACAGCTACGAAATCATGGGGTACAAATTATTTAATAAACTTCCTCAATCTGTTCAAGAATTACCTGAACAATTATTCAAACAAACAATTCATGACTGGCTAGTCCTCCACCCATTCTATGACATAAGAGAATTTATCAACTGTAATATAATACTACAATGTTAACAAGAAACCTGTTGTTTCTTTCAAACTATTAATTGTATTTTAGTATGTATATGACATTGTCTATTGCTGTAATGGCCGAATGACAATAAAATTATTATTATTATTTCTTTACTTTCTCAGACGTTAAGTCTGGTTGAGAATGGAAAGTGACGCGGACCTTGATCAAGCGTCACTTCCTATTAACTGTACGGTATGTGTTATATTGCATTTAGGAACTTTCGGGTAATTGAACATGTATCAATAATTACGGATTATTATTATTATTATTATTATTATTATTATTATTACACTCTTCTTAACCACTACTTCCCTTTAATGCTCCTTGACTCTTATAACTGTCTTCTGGTTTCTGTACAAGTTGTAAATAGCCTTTCAATTTCAGTATTTTACCCCTGCTACCTTCAGAATTTGAAAGAGAGTATTCCAGTCAACATTGTCAAAAGCTTTCTCTAAGCCTACAAATGCTACAATTATAGGTTTGCCTTTTCTTAACCCATCTTCTAAGATAAGTCACAGGGCTCCCAAGGTCAGCTTCTATGAGCTTTTCCATTCTTCTGTAAAGAATTTCTGTTAGTATTTTGCAACCATGACTTATTAAACTTATAGTTTGGTAATATTCACCCATGTCAGCACCTGCTTTCTTTGGAATTGGAACTATTACATTATTTTTGAAATCAGAGGGTATTTTGCCTGTCTCATACATCTTGTACACCAGGTGAAAGTGTTTTGTTATGGCTGGCTCTCCCAAGGCTGTTAGTAATTCTGACAGAATACCTTCTACTCCCATGGCTTGTTACACTATTCTTAAACCAAGTATTGGCTATGATTCAATTATACTCTGTGCAAAATTCTACCAGGCAGCTTTCTCTTTCATTCCTTTCCCCCAGTCCATATTCTCCCACTACTTTTCCTCCTCTTCCTTTTCCTGCTACTGAATTCCAGTCATCCATAATCAGAACAATTTCCTTTATCTCATCATACTTTCTGTCAGTCTCTTCATAATCTGCAGATCTAGTTAGTATATGTACTTGTACTACTGTGGTGATTGTTCGCTTTATTTCTATATTGACTATGATAATGCGTTCATTGTACTGTTTATAGTAGCTTACCCACCTTTCTACTTTCTTATTCATTATTAGACCTACTCTTACATTATTCCTATCCAATTTTGTGTTGATAACCTTGTACTGACCTTACCAAAAGCCATGTTCTTTCTGCCTACTGCACTTCACTAATTCCCATTACATTGAACTTCAGTCTTTATATTTCCCTTTTTTAACCTACCCAGACAAATTATCTAACATACCATGCTCTGACCTGAAGGATGCGTTTTGTTTTTCCTCATGACGTTTCCTCCTGAGTAGCCCAATCCAGAGATCCAAATGGGGGGGGAGTAATTTACCTCTATAATACTTTACCTGAGGGGATGGCATCATCATTCAACCATACAGTACAGCAGCATGTTCTTGGTACAAAAGAGAAGCAGCTGTAGTTTCCCTTACTTTCAACTGTTCACAGTACCTGCCAAGCAAAGATATTTTGGCTGATGTTACAGGACTTGATCAGTCATCATGCAGGCTGTTGCCTTTGCAACACCTTGAAATGCTGCTGCCTCTCTTCAGCAACCATGGGGGAATTTCACCTCTTCATATATATACACCTTCACTTCTGATGTAATTAATCTATATAAATTATTTAGGAGACAATCCAAACAGCCTTCTTATTCTGTCATTTACCATCTAGCAAATCCATAAGAAGGCAAAAACAAACTCCAAAATAATTTAGGCAAGATATGTGTATGGTGAAAAAAATGGAAATTGATCCTAAACAATAAAATGTGTGAGTTCCTCCTCATGAGTAATACAATAAGTCGATTAAATTTCAGTTACATGATAAATAACACAAATTTAAAGTTTGTAGTTTCAACTAAATATCTAGTGATGATAGAAGATGCAACAAATCTACTAAAGACACTGCCTACACTGTGCTTGTCTGTCCTCTTCTGGAGCATTGCTGTGTGGTAAGTGGCCCATACCAGATAGGATTGATGGAGGGCATCAAAACAGTTCAAAGCAGGGCAGCTCATTTTGTGCTATTGTGGAACAGGAGAGAGTGTGTCACAGATGTGATAAGGAAGTTAGGGTGGCATTCATTAAACCATGCCAATTTTCATTGTGATGGGAGTTTTACATGAAGTGCCCACTTTCTCCTACAATGCCAAAATATTTTGTTGACTCCCATCTACATATGGAGTAATGACCATCATCATAAAGTAAGAGAAATCAGAGCTCATTCAGAAAGATTTAGTTGTTCATTTTTTGTATGTGTTATTCGAGAGTGGAACAGCGGGGAAATATTCTGAAAGTGGTTCTGTGAACCCTCTGCCAAATACTTTAGTGTGAATTGCAGAGTAATCATGTAGATGTAGATACAGATCCATTTCATAGAGCTTTTCATGTAAGATCAACCACAACATACTCAAACAGGAGTAGATCCAAACTATCACTGCAGGGGATATTTTTACAAGGACACTCTCAATGTTGTAGATCTGACCCAGGTCAGATTTGTGTCTTATCTGTTGCCGTTAAATAATCCTCTTTTGATAATTCATTTATCAAAGATCCTACATTTTATGTCACCTTGCAAAAATATACACTTGGTTTTGTGAAGCTTGTTATCTACTACTCATTACTTAATAACTAATTGGTGGTGAAGATGAAGAATGCATGTGGGAAACTGGAAATCACTACATTCATGAAAATCATTATGTTGGGTGTTATTTGCATAAGTAGTGCTACACACTCATGTAAATCAATATTGCTAGGTTGTTACTTCTAGTGAAAATTGACTAATTGTTGTGGGAAATACAGCAGAATTTAAGAGGGAACTAAAGAACTGCTCGTTCAATAGTAGGTTATATTCTTGTATGAGCAACTGAGATGACAGTTCCATTTTTGATACAATTTCAATAGCTAGCCTTATAATCATGTTCAGCTGCTACAAGCTGTGATGTTATGTGTGGTATCTTCCTTAACTCCAATCTGCCTGTGAGGTACTGTTGGCGGTATACCTTTTGTCATAACAGAACTTTTAATTGGAGTTTAAGTTAGCCAATCTACCAGGTTGAGACAATGGTTGTGCATGAATTTTCAGCAAATAAATTTTGCTGTCATCTTTAAGGGGCTGTTGATGAATTATAGGCTAGTTTTACATTCTTATTGGTACTTACTTTACTTTCTTAGTATGTTTGTGAGCAGCTCATTGGGAGGTGGAGCCCTTAGTCTGGTCACTGTGTATAGTTAATTGAGTGGCATGGGTTTCATGCAGCCAATTATAAGTCAGCATGTTTCACTTAGGCTTACATTGAACTTATTGGCACATACAAATATGGACAACATTGCGAAAAGCTGTAGAGGAGAACAGTGTCTCAACTGTGGTTCTAGTACCTTGGTCTAGTTCCCAGTTTGTTGTTAGCCAATTTTCTCATTAAGTTATTTCTTGGTGCATCTTTATGATGGGTATTCTCACAATGATGTTTGTATGTCAATGACCAGTTTGGTGTGACACCCAGGTACGTCAGTTTACCTGTGTTTTCCAGGGTGACGTCATTCTGGAATACATTCAGCTTTCTGTTTGCTTGTTTTCAGGGAAAATGGAAGGAGCTGACTTCTGTCTTTGAGGGATTTGGTTTAATGGAGTGTTCCCTGTAGTACACTGACATGATGTTTAGAGCTTGTTCCAGGTTTTGTCCTATTTCTTCAAAACTCTTGTTGAGATGTGATGACCATATTGCTGGCATACAAGAAATGGGCCATGTAACTTGGTGTTGGTCGGTCATTGGTATACAGGTTGAAGAGTAGGTTGGGTGGCAGAGAGGGGGGTGGCAGGTAAACCACTTTTCTCCTGTTTTCATCATCCCTTTGTGCCCTCCAATATGAAAGGGATCACTCTACTTTTCAGCCATAATATAGTGACTTTTTACAAGCTGATAATCTATGAGTGTGCCATACAATTTTACTGTAAGCAACCTATTGTTCATAGTGTCGTATGCAGAGCTTAGGTCAACCAATGCTAGTCCTGTTATTTGTTTATTTTCCTATCCTTCCTCCACATGTTCACTAAAGGGCAATAGTTGACTGACACAAGATTTTACTAGTCTGAACTGACCTATTGATGGATGAGCTTTGGGGCTACAATTCCTGCTAGGAGATTCAGTATCCATTGCTCATACAGTTTGTATAGGTGACGCAAGAGCAATGTTGCGCGATAGATCTTTGGGGATTCCAGGTAGTTGTCTTAATTTAATAGCGCTACTGCCTTTGTTTTTATCCACATCTTTGGCATGGTATCTGCATACAGGGGTGCCAAATTCTGAAAATCAATATGGGTGCTCTAAACCGCAGTCCACAAATGTTGAAAACTAACTGTCCTGAAAATCAAGTCTCAGGTATCTTTGAATGAACAACACTTGAAAATGGTAAACAAACTATTGTTTATTATAGTCTTTTTCTGCAATAATTAATTAACACAAGAGTAATCCACAATACACATAGAATTAAGACACAAAGGAATTACAGACACTGGCTGTGAGTGACAGACACTGGCTGTGAGTGGACATTGATTTAAATCAATGGGGAAAGTTGAAAATTTGTGCCAGACTGGAATTCAAACCCAGATCTTCTGTTTACTAGGCAGATGCTCTGACCACTAAGCCCTCTGGACACATTGGTCAATACAACTGTGCAGATTATCCTTGCATGCCTCCCATCATACCCAAATACTCAACTTATCCACATACAGCTAATGTAGTGCTCATTGCCGATTGCTGTCATTACTCGTGGCATTTCACCAGTTACTGAGTCAGACTTATCCAGAAGAACAGACACCACATATGTATAATTAAGGTAAGGATATAAAATAATCTCTTCAGTGCAGATGCACAAGGAGCTCAAACTCTTATGGGAATCAGTAAAATGCTGCAAGTAATGAGGATAATGAGCAAGGGGCACTATGTTAGTAGTGTGTGGATAAGTTGAGAATTTGGGTCCAGCAGGAGGCATGATAGGGTAGTCCGTGCAGTTGCAATGACCACTGTGTCTGTATGACTTAGTGGTCAGAGCATGTGACTAGTATGCAGAAGATTTGGGTTTGAATCCCAGTCCAGGACAAATTTTCAACTTTCCCAATTGATTTAAATGAACACCCATTCACGGAAAATGTCTGTAATTCCTTTGTGTCTTAATTCATACAGTCTCACTGCATCAGCCATGCTGTGCAGATGTGCACTGTGTTTTCTGTGCCTCAGTCTGCTGTGCTTCATCATGGTAAGTCACAGTGCTTCTTGCAGCATTGCAGAAATTTCTATGCTTATTGAAATCTGAAATATGATACCATGATGGCCCACTTGAACAGAAAAGATACTTTGAAATTATTGTTTGATCACAATTACGCCTGACCCAAGCTACACAAAATCGAAGATTGGTTAGAATACAAAGTGAAACTTGATTCAGAGGATGCATCTTTTGATATTGAGCAGCATTGTTTTTGTCAAATTGAAGAATGCTAACTTCTGTGACAAAGAAGTTGAGTCTTGCAGAGGAATTATGAAGTTTAAACATTTTGACGGAAATGTAGGCTAAGTCATCATAACACATGCAGGATTTGGAATACAGACAATCAGGATATTTGAACTGCTATTCAAAGTACCAGTGGAACAGATAAATCTAGTGATAGAACTGTATTGGAAAGTTCTCAGTAATGTTGCCAAACAGTTGTCCCATGCATACAAACTACAAGTGCTCAACCGAGTGAGACAATTAAAGGTCGACTTGCACAAGTGTGTACCATCATACATCAGCGTCTGTGGTTAGAGAGGCATTGTTATATCTTATGGCCAGTTGAAGACATGTGTGGCATGCAACTCTCTGAGCTGAGTGTTTACAGTGGTGAGTGGCACAGCTGCAGGCCAGTGAGGCACTGAGACCACCAGCTAAGACTTCACTGCCAGCAACTTATGCTATGGCTGCCTGAGGCTATGTCCTGATCCAAAGCCCTAATGTGAACACAATTAACTATCTAACCCAAGCAGAAGCCCATAGTGCCATCACTGATACAACAGAAGTGAGACCACCCAAACCTAAGGAAATCATGACAGCTGTAAGGGTTTCAACACAGCAGACCTCGAAAGATATTGGGAACCACAGCAAATTCTCCAATTCCTCTGCTGTTGAGAATGACATCATGCAAGAACGAACCCTGAATGAGCAACCTCATAGTGAACCAATTTCTCTATTGAAACCAACATCCACTAAGAGCATGGGTGACAATTTGACTCGAAACACCACCCTCTTAGAAGATTTGAAGATTACTGAGAAAGACAACATCAGACAGCAGCTGGTGAAACCTCAATGGCAAACATGTAAACAGAGCCCCGAAGAGATTCAAGAACTGGAGCAAACACTCTCACGTACCAAAAAAATTCTCAAAACGTATCGAAGTGGAAAGCACGATGAGGTAGACGTTGGAAAAACAGACATCCCAAACACAAATGAAGATGTACATATGAACCTAGCCCCTTGAACTGAAGAACCAATGGAAACAGTTGACCACAGTGGACCTGATAAGGGGACTGCATGGTCTGATGATACTGAATGTGATTAGGAGTACTACCAAATGATGCAGCCATATGAAATTGCCACACTCCATGTGAACAAAATAATTTCTGATGTAAGGTTAGAACCACTGAAGGACTACTTATATGCTGCCAACATTGACATAGCAATGATACAAGAGGTAGTTATGATGAAAATAGTGGGTGTGTACAGACATGAAGCAATCTTGAACGTAGGCAATGAATGTGGAATAGGAATATTGTTCAAACACGGCATACTATGTACATCACAAGCTATACTTGAACCTGAATGAGTGATAACTGCAAAAATATATGATCTATTTCTTGTTAATGTATATGCTCCCTTCAGATCCAGCGGGAAACAAGCAAGGAGCAACCTGTTCCATTAATAATGGATTCTCAGTTGCACATAATTTTGGGTAGAGATTTTAACTGCGTATTGCATCCAGAAGATCAAGTCCCGAATTTCAACTTTTGCAAAGAGCTGTTGTTGTTAACTAATGGACTAGATATGATAGACAGTTGGTGCCATCTCTGTCCTCACACATACATATCCAGTAACTCAGAAAGCAGACTAGACAGGCTGTATGTAATGAAAGGCTTTATTCATAATGCAATTGACTGCAAAATTTGGCCCCTTAACTTCTTAGATCACTGCATGTTTCATATAACTGTGCAGCACACTAAACAAAAAATATTCCTGGGAAGGGGCGTATGACAACTAAATGTGTCACTCTTTGAGGACGCAGAACTGAAACAAGAGATCCATGATACACGGCAATGATGCCTTTGGATGAAATCCAGATATCCAACATGCACGATGTGGTGGCTACAGTCTGTAAAACCGCAGATAAAAACATGTATCGCATGACATGGTCGCATGTAAGCGTACTGGCAAAAACGCACCTTGGAGTATAATTTTCTATGCCTCCATGAACTATATGATGATCCCATGGGATTAATAGCAAACAGCTCTAGAATGAAATACACTAAAGCAAAAATCACAGCGTTGGTATGACAATCTCTAGAGGAGAAAAAAGTTAGAGCATTTTCTCCAACTGAACTGATGGAGGAGAATACGTCTGTACATCACATGATCCAGGAAGCCAAGAGAGGTAAACAAAAGTTATTCCACACTCTCATGGATGAACAGGGGAATGAATACAATAAACAATTTGCAGTAAACAAACTATGTGGTGCAACACTGTACAGATTTTTATGCCGAGTCAGCAACTGATTCAACAGCAAGTGAGCTGTTTTATCCTACATTTAATCCATATCCAATCTGAGTGACAATGCTGACCTTGTAGCCAACATTACTGATGAATAAGTATTTACCTTAATCAAAGATTCATCTACAAAAGATTGGCTGGTTTAGATAGCCTACCCATATAATTTTATACTTGCTTTTAGAATATCATAGGACCAGAGTTTACCAAATAATGTAATGAATTATTGGGAAATGTACAGATGCCATCTCAGTTTACAGAAAGACTGATTGTCCTGATCCCCAAAAAAACACGTAGCACTATACTGCAGGATTTTTGACCACTACCTCTACTCATTTCCAACTATAAAATCTTCACTCAACTCATAAATAGTAGAATGAAGTTAGTACTGCCGAAGGACTTGACCCTTATCAAATGAGTGCTGTCTCAGGGAGATCTGTGTCAAATGCATTATGTGAATATAGTGATAATATAAATCTGTCATGGCTATGTAAATGTAATGTTGGTCTCATGTTTTTAGACTTGGTAAGGCATTTGATCACATCAACCACCACTTTCTTCTAACCATAATGCAACGGATGGGGTTCAGTGCTCATTTTATTCAGAACATACACAAATGTATAGTCAGAACCTCTTCTCAAATCAAAATTAATGGCCAACCAAATTCACCAGTCCCAATTAAGCAATGAGTGAGACAAGGATGCCCTCTTTCTTTGACACTGTACGCAATTGCCTTACAACCATTACTGTTAAACCTGCATCACAGGTTGCAAGGTCTACAGGTGTTCAGTACAAACACCATGTGTCACACTTATGCTGATGATATCAGTGTAATAGTTAACATGAGACCAGAAATTCAAATTGTTCAACAAATAATCCATGCTTACATCACTTCTTCTGGAGCCAAACTCAATGAACACAAATCAAAAATTTTATCTGTCAGACCCCATATGGAGAACATTCAAATAACATGGCTACAAAGGACCAGGAAGATGAACCATTTAGGTATGATTTTAATGCCCAATCCACGAGAGATGACAGATGCAAACTGGGACCATAAACTCAATATATTCAGGGTTAGTCTCCATGAACACAAAACTAGAATGCTAAATTGGATACAGAGAGTTTTTAACAGCTTTGCCCTAAGCAAAATATATCATATTGCAGCAGTGTTACCAGTACCCAAGGATATAGCGCACAAGAATTTAGCTGCAGTATATTGGTTCAGCTGGAGTGGAAATATCTTTAAAGTCACCATGCCAACCACAGTACTAACCCACCCCACTGGAGGTCTGGGTGTTAAAGACATCCAGAAACAATGCACTGCAATATATATGGACCATATCCACAAAATACTGCAGACACCCCATCTGACAATTACAAAAACATTATTCGACAGGTTAGCCCCAATGAGCAAAAAAGCTCCAGTCAATGTTGGTCACATCAGCACTCAACTCAACTACATCTGGACTTACAACCTGGAGATGAGCTATATTCAAGATATTCCACAGCAGCTTAACACTAGAAGAACCTATTCCCACCTCACGAGAAACCATAAGCCAAACCCCCATGGAAGCGAAATATCCAGCAGTCAACTGGAGAAATGTCTGAAAAAATATTAACAATCCCATCCTCCACTCCAGAATAGTGTCCACATGGTATGACACAGTAAACGATAAAGTCTCCACAGGTGAAAAACTGCACAAGATTAAATTGAAGCAGAGCCCATACTGTGATCATTGCCTTACTGTAGATACCTTGGCACACATCATAATCTGCTGAGACCAATTCCACATATTGAATTGGGCTAAAAAAACTCACAGTGATTACTAGGACTACAGAATCTGCTATAACACTTAATGAAGTACTTTGACCAGATTGGTATTTCTTTCTTGAAACACAGAACAATAGCTAACTTGGCTTATTGGCTAGTTTGCATATTTTGCAATTGTGACTAAAGAAGCGAGTATAGATGAGTATATACAGTATATAATGGAAGAGCACCATAGTCTTACAAAGAGTCCAAAATACAAAGCTTTGTTTCAAAATTTCTTACTTCACACTTTACCATAAAGAAGAGGTAATTTTTGGTTGGCGCACAAACATGCAGAACTTTTTGCTCTGTTTCTCTGATTTTTGCTTGCAAGCCAATAAAAATGCTCAATACCACTCCATGACTTGATATCTAGAGAGAAATGAGTGAGAAGATCCATAATTGTCAACAAAACTTCAGATGTAGTAGATTCAGTATTACAGAAACCAAAACATAATTAATTAATTTGCAAATTATCACCACTGACACACAAAAGCAAATCAAAATTTGCTCTTGTTGACATGTATTGCTAGTTTCATCCACAGTTATCAAATAGTACTTATTTTACTAACTTTACCAAATTTTTAAAGATTTTTTAGCTATAAAACAACCTACTTCATTTATTCTGGTATGTCATGCAAACAGCATCTGTACTTCATAAACAAAAGCCAAGAGGACAAATCAGAGTTACCTTCACCAACTAACTCTGACAAACCATTTTAATTAGTATTTTCATCTGTGTGACCACAAATTGTTAACCCCTGCACCATGAGATAATGCAGTGACGATAACATTCTCAACAGAGCTACTCTTACAGACTTAATTTCTCCCTCATTACCCTTAGACATTAAACACTTCACATTCACGCCTTCGTCAATTTCATCTTTGCTGCTATAGCAAGATATAAGTAATGAGACTTTTCATGACGAGTAAATATTTCTAATGCTTTCTTCCAAGAAGAAAACCTGACTGCAATGAATGTTTTTATCACAACTTTGCCTTGTTCAGTTTTCTTTGCAAAAGGCCTAGTAGAGGAACTCATTTCTTTACATCACACTTCTTCATTATAACATCCACTTATATTTGTTTTTTTCCACTGTTTTTGAAATGAATGGGCACCACCAATATGACCAGCTTTCTTTGCTTCATTCAATGCAGCAGCTGAATTGGAGCCACCTGAAGCAATCTTTTCAAATGTCATAGCCAAACAACTTTTTTTCATTGACAAGTGAACAATGAATTTATTCATTGTGAATAAAAACTACAACAAAGAAATAAACAAAATAATTTGTAATAGTAAATAACTGTAAGTGATACTGTAATACACAATAAAAAATGTAAACTAAAACTTACTTCTCCATAAACAGTGCTACAGAGTGAATGAATATCTATCAACATAAAGCAGGTGATTAAAATCTCTGTTGGCTGTTGCCCATATGTGGAATGTTCAGAAACTTTCATGATGTTTCCTGAGAGAGTGACACCCAGCATTTGATAGTTGTTTCTGGAGGACTGTGAAGCACTAGGTTATACTTTCATGGCCCAGTGTGAGAACATGATGTAAGCATTGGGACAATTAACAGCTTAAATTATTTCCAAATTTTTCTGTATTTTTTTTTTAAATTTTATTTTATATTCCTTTCCAATTTTGTGTGGGTGCTGAGCCCCCCCAAAAAACTACTATGGGTTTCGTGAGTCGACGTCCCTACTTGCATGTCTTGAGGCAGTGGTTGATAAGGTGCAGGATCCATTGTTTGGCTTGAGTTTGGTCCTAGGTTGAGTTCTTTTAAGGTAAATAGGACAACAAAGTTATTTGATTCTTGATGTGGCCATGTATTTATTTTGATCTTCCAACATCTTTTGTTGTATTTTCTATTTAGGAGTAGTTCATAGGGAGCACAGATGTATTATATTCTTGATGATTATTTGACTGATTCGAGATCACAGTAGAGTTTTCTTTACTAAGCTCAGATCATTCTGCTACTGTGGGTAGTGTAATGTCCATTATTTCCAGGGTTTCAATCTGCTTTCTCTGTCTCATTTCACTCAGCCTATCCACTAGTGCAGTTCCGCACAAGATAGTCTTTTTCCTTTGATTCAGCTGTGAGGCCTTCAGAAACAATATTGCTTGCAACCTCACACTGTATGTCTCTTGGAAGTTTTTGTAGAATCTCTATGAAACTTTTATAGTTTTCTGTTACTAGTATGAGTTTCTTTATTTCTCCATCAAAATTTTCAGCATAGTCTACCCATTTGGCTGTTTAAAAACTGAATTTTCTTCAGAATAGTATTCTGTTGTTCTAACAGCAGCATATGTCTGGATTCCAATTGTGTAGTGTTGTGTTTTTGGGATGGTCTCATACAAGGATTTTCAAGTGTTTATCATACACCAATGTAACAGATGTCAGTGTTGTAACCACCTTTCCATATTTTGCAATTAAAGGAGGAAGGTAATCTTGGGTCATGTGACAATTATAAATTTTTTGCTTCAGCCCATTGTTTCAATATGTGGCCAATGTCATCTGTTTCTTTGTAGCCGCATGCAATGCTGTGACAGTTAGTCTACTATTAGGAACTGTGCTTTCTGCTCATGGAAGTTTTGTAGTAGCATCAAGCTGAGCTTCTCTCCAGGGGTCTGTATATAGACATTACAGTGAACATGCTGCAGTCATTTGTTTGTAGCTTTGGATTGTTACATTTGATCATGTTTTTCAATATTACAAAAATATTAGGCTTTTTGAATAAACCACTGCCACACTGAGAGCCTGGAGATTCTACAGCTAAGTGCATTCCCTTTATTTGTGGTCTTGTCTCTCCTTTGTCGTGGTGTGTTTCTTGTAGGCACAGTATATCCCATTTATGTGTATGGCAAAGGTATGACAGTATTTGTTGTTTACTTTTGGTGATTCCCTCAATGTTTAGGCTTGCAATGGTGAGGCTGGCTCTGGCAGATGCCATTTCTCTTTCTCATTTTGGTTCGTGGAAGGACTGGCCATTAATTTTTATCACAATGTTTCCATGGGACACCAACATTTACAATTTGGAGAATGCACAAAAATACTCATTTTGTTTTTTAATATTTTGTGAGTATACTAAAACAGTGCTTGATAACACCTGATTTTCTTTGTTGTTTCAGTTGAGTGCATCACTGCTGTCTATTTTGTCTCTCCTTTGCTGTTTTACTGTTTGCCTTACTAGGCAGCACAGAATGCTGTGTGCACCCTGTCTGTGAAGGTATATATGGTCATTAATATTACAAAATTTGCGTTTTTTGCTTTGTTGGTGGAAGTGAAATACATTAGACACCATGTCAACTGACTGTTTAGGAAAACTGGTAACGAAGAAAAGATGGGCCAAGGTCCTCAGCAGGCCAATATTTGACAATGGATCAGGGTATGAATATAAAGAATTATGTGTGCTAATTTCCTGTTCATGCTGCCCATGGATCAATCTGCCTGAGCCTTTAGGCATATTAGCATATAAAATTTGACAGATTATATGAATGCGTGGTGTCTGTCTGAAAGAACAGACACCAGACAGAATATGCAGCTGTGAAACATTATATGTAAATTGAAGGGGGTTCAGTGCTGTCACCTGCAGTGGGACATTAGGTGGAATCAGCAGCAATGAATGAAAATGGGTACTGGATCAAGATTTGAACCTCAGATCTCCTGCTTAATAGGCAGGTGTGGTAACCCCTGGCCCATCATGGACACAGCATTATCTCAACTGCATGGACTATCTCAGCACGTTTCATGGCCAATCCACACTCCCACTGAGTGCCACCTATTGCAGTCCCTTTCCTTTTATACTCCTGTTTGCTATTCAGAGATTCCCACAGGAGGTAAGACATATTTGTGAATTTTCACTGAAGAAAGGGGATCCATTGTCCAGCTAGGCTTATCAGTTATATGAATGCACAGTCATAAGCCTAACTGGGCAGTACAAATGCACAAATAAGTCCCACCTCCTGTGGGGAATCTCCGAGTAGCAGATGTGAGTATAATGGACAGGGACTGCAAATACTTGTTGCTCGGTGGTAGTGTGGATTGGTCGTGAGGTGTGGCAAGATGTGCAGTGCAGTGCAGTTGTGATAAATGTGTGTTCTGGATAATGCAGTGGTTACCGCACCTGCCTAGCAACCAGGAGATCCTGGGTTTAAATCCCGGTCCAGTACGCATTTTTGCTTGTTGCCGCTGATTCCACTTAATGTCCTGCTGCATCTGACAGCAGTGATCCCCCTTCAATTTACATATAATGTTTCACAGCTGTGGATTCTGCCTGGTGTCTGTTCTTTCAGACAGGCACCATGCATTTGTATAATTGATAAGCCTAGCTGGGCAATGGACCCCCTTTCTTCAGTGTGAATACACAAATACATCCTACCTGCTGTGGCAATCTCTGAGTAGCAAACGGAAGTATAATGGCCAGGAACTGCAGACAGGTGGCACTCGGTGGGAGTGTGTATCAGCTGTGAGTTGTGCCGAGATAGTCCATGCATTTGCAGTAAAGCTGTGTCCCAGATGCTGCTGTGGTTACTGCACCTGTCTAGTAAACAGGAGATCCCAGAATTGAATCCTGGTCTGGTACACATCACCACTGATTCTGCTTAATGTGCCACTGCAGCTAACAGCAGTGATCCCCCTTCAATTTACATACTTGACAGATTATTTGAGTTGTTTGTGAGTAATGTGTGTAAACCTTCTTGAAGATTTTAAAATTTTTATATATATGCACAAATTGCATTCTCTGTAAATGCATAATTTATTATCATAACTGTTACTGTTTACAGCAGACTGCAGTTAAACAAATGTAATCATTTTCAGCTATCATTTGCTGATTAGACAACCTAAATGCCAGTATATTGGATGGAGGACTTATTTGGCTCCTTTTCATGCAAACTTGTGGAAAGTCATCATTGTAGCATACCTAAAAATTTTCCTAGCATTATTGTTCATTAAAATAATGTATGGAAAGTATCTCAACTTGAAATGCAACACTGACAAATGCCACAAGGGCCAACAAAAGACTTTGCTATCTAGAGGAGAACTACTTATCAGTAAGTAATTTATGCATTTTTTGAAATGTTGCTTTATGTATTACTCACTTTCACTTGGACTCATTGCTATGTTCATTTAATATCTTTCTGGCATGGTATATTTTCTATATATAACAAAAGAAAGTAACTTTTCTTCCTCTTTACACTAAATTTAAGTGTTTTGCAATTGTTCTGGTTGTTTAATGTGCTTACCACATGTTATATCTGAATTATTTCAGGTATTTATTATAATAGGTTTGATAGTCTTGAAATATGTTTTCTGCTTATTTAACAACTGAATATGTGTAGCTGTAAGGAATTAGTAACTGCTTCTGAAAGCACTGAGATCCAAGCTGATGGAGAATGTTCAACTGGAAGTCTATAAGCTGACAATATAGGTACAGTATCTTGTTAGACAGAGTGAAATAAAATCAGTCAAAGAACTCTCCATTTTTTGTTTGTGGTAAAACGCTATTTATCTCTTCACAATTGAAGCAATTGTAAGGCACTGAAATATAATAAAGAATGGTGACAAAAAATGGTGCCTGTTACTGTCAGTGAACAAACATAAAAACTCCAGACACATGTTCAATTCGAGCATGCAACTCTCCTATAAAAGACAAATATCAGTCCATGTATGATAAATGTCCCACCCATGAACTATGCACCTTTCCAAGATTGAGTGGCTTTCATGCCTCAGTGATTTCAGATAGTCATACTGTAGATGCAACAATAGTGAAGGGGTTATCTCTAGAGAGATCATTTATTTATTTATTTCAATATGTATTCTGTAGATCTATTTTTGTGTGGTAACACATGGATATGGAATGAGCCAAAAGTGTTAATTCATTATTACATTCATTCCCATCAGGACAATGAACAAAGATTAAGAATACAAATTAAAAATAATAATAAAGTAACACAATCAGTAAGTCCTAATTACACCACAAACAGGGGTTAAGATAGTAATCCTCAGAACTTATGTAAACAATTTTTTACAGAGTAAAAGTGACCATTTACTTGACTTACAGATCACCAATTAATCTAGTTAAATCAGCAAGATATACTGAATCAGGAATACACAATGATACATGGTAAGTAATCTTAGCTATCAGTGAATAGTGAATAGTGTGAATAGTGAATAGTGAATAGTGTTTTAATCGTCTCATAACATACAATTTCTAATCATATGATTAGTGTACAGGAGACACATCAAAAAATGGATAACACAATTTAGGCCTAATTGGTACAAAGAATTTTAACATTAATATAAACTTTTATCTTTCTTTCCTCCCTTTTATGAAGGACAGCTACATTTACACACAAGACTATATGTAAATTTATCCTGCTCAAATGTTCAGTTCATCCTTCATGAACTCCTCAACAGTGTAGTAGCAGCGTTTGACAAGTATATCATATAGCTTTGTTTTCAGTGTCTCTAGGTTCATACTCAGAACATTCTTTCCTTTTAGCTTGTTATGAATTTTCATTGCCATATACTGAGGAGACTGCGCATATAGGTTTAACCGATGAGTGGGAAGCATAAAATTGTCTTTGTTTCTTGTGTTATATGAGTGATTGAAACAGCTTTTCTCGAATAACTCTAAATTGCTATGTAGAAAGATGATAATATCATAGATGTATAAGGAGGGAACTGTTAATAACTGTTATTTTTCAAATAGTGGGCAACATGATGTCCTTGGATGGGCGGTACACATGTTCCTTATTATTCTTTTCTGTAGCTTTAGTATGTGCAATATATTGCTTGAATTTCCCCAAAAAATAATACCATATCTTACAACTGATTGAAAGTAGCTGTGGTATGCAATTTTCCTTGTATTCATGTCTGTTGCACCAGCTAATATTTGCATAGCAAATGCAAAGCTACATAATTTGTTTAACAGGTAGTCAACAAGTTTATTCCAATTTAAATTTTTATCTAGGTTTAATCCTAAAAACTTTACAGAATCTACTTCTTCTATATCCTGATTTTTATGAGTTATTTTAATTTCTTGGGGCTTTGACTGTTTTGTTCTGAACTGGACTATGTGGGTTTTGGGGATGTTCACTCTTAATCCATTCAGTTGGAACCATGTTTCTAGTTTGTTCATTGTGTTTATTATGTAGAGAGGGATGTTTTCTGGCTCCTGGTTTTCAATTAATACAGATGTGTCACCTGCAAATAAAACGATGGAGCATTTATATTGTTCGGTAAATCATTAACATAGAACAAGAACAAAATAGGTCCTAGAATCGAGCCTTGAGGGACACCTTGGGCTACTGTTTTCCATTTAGAATAGTAATTTGCTGCATTTGATGAGACAATAACTCTTTGTTTCCTATTTGATAGGTATGAAGTAAGCCAATTTAGAACATTACCCTTGATCCCATACTTGTCAAGCTTATAGATAAGCAGTGCATGATTTACAGAGTCAAAGGCTTTTGTGAGATCACAAAAGATTCCTGCAACTTTATTATGGTTGTCTAATGATGTGCTGATCTTGTCGATAAACTTGTTAATTGCATCAGTAGTACTTTTGCCACGCTGGAAACCAAATTGGTTTTCCGTAATAATATCACATTTCTCGATAAAATTTTGAATCTGCATAGCAGCAGCATTTTCAAAGATTTTTGAAAGGACTGGAAGGAGGGAGATGAGACGATAATTCCCCATATCCTCTCTTGACCCTTTTTTGAGCAACGGTTTTACTTCCGCACACTTCAGAACCTCTGGGAAGCTTCCTTGTTCAAAGGATTGGTTTATTATTTTAGATAGGGGGTATCCTATTATTTTACACACAAGTTTAAGGACTTTTGCTGGTATTCCATCCCAACCTGCAGAATTTTTGTTTTTTAGTTTTGATATAATTTTTTCTACATCTATTGTTGAAACTGTTTTGAATTTTGTGAGGCATTCAGAATTAAGATTTAGTCCAAAGGGACATACATTGTTCCCATAATCTGCAACATTAACCTCTGGTTTCACTACATTAATGAAGAACTCATTGAAGCATTCTGAAATTTGAGCCGGATTTACAATGATCTCATCTTCAAGCTTAATTGTACTAATTCCATGTCTAGAGGCTTTGATACCTAATTCGTGTTTTACAACTGACCACACTGCCTTTGATTTATTTTCATGTTTTAAGATTAATTTATTATTTGTCATTTGCTTTGCTGCTTTGACAACTTTCTTAAATGTACTTTTGTATCGTTTAACATATTCAATAAATTCAATTTTTTATTATGTCTTAGTTCCTTATGTAGCTGCCTTTTCTTAGCACTGGAGATTTTTATACCTTTAGTGATCCATTTTAATTTTGTCATTTTATTAAAATAAGTTTTTTGTGGAAACATTTCATTAAAAACACTTAGAAAATCCCTTAGAAATGCTTCAAAATTTGCCGTGCATGAAATATTTTTATCAAAGTGCCATTCTGTCTCCTTGAGCTTATCATGGAATAGAGTCAAAGTTTCTTGGTTGAAGATCCTTTTTACATAAGCTTTTTTACATGTGACTTCTCTACCTGCTCTGGGTAGCTCAATGACTAATGCTGAATGTTCAGAAATTCCTAGATCTAGACAAAATTTATATCCATCTTCAAATACGTAATTCGTTAAAATATTGTCAATGCATGTGGCTGACTGAGCATTTTCTCTTGTAGATTCAGAAAAATTTAATTTGAAGCCATATTTTTTTATTAAGTCTGTAAATTTTGATATCTCACATGTTTAATTCAACACATTGATATTGAAATCAGCAGCAACCACAATTTTTTTCCCTCTTTTCTTTACTGAGGTATTCCAACAAACTCGGAAATTTACGTAGGAAATGATCAGTTGTCACCTTCCCTGGGATTCTATAAACTGATATTATAACAACATTTAAGTCCTTAACTCAACACAGCAACTTTCAAAAATACACTCTTCATTAAAACAATTGAAGTCACATCTTACATGGTAATCTAAATCAGAATGAATGAGTATGCATGAACCTCCTCGTGACTTATTTATCCTACAAAAGCTGGTAGCTACCTTGAAGTTTTCAATTTTATTTAAGATTTTTATGGTTTCACTACTAAGCCAGTGTTCATTTAAACAAATTACTTTAACACTTAGAAATTCAAATAGAAAAACTTGTAGCTCATCTAACTTAGAGCTTCTGTCACATGAGTATTCAGCACTTAAACCATACAATGCATTATATAGTTACTACTAAGATCATCAATTTTATTTTTTAAAGACCTAATATTTAATAATGAGCCATCCTCACAAAAGGGTAGGTCTCTCCTATAGAATTCTTCTAGAGAACAGAAACTTTTTTCAAGCAAGAACTGCTTTAGCATACTTTTAAATATTACATTTTAAACACTTAATATTACTTGGAAGTGCATTGAAGGTTTTTGTGGTGGTATATTTTACACCTTTTTGCACTAGAGATAAATTTTTCAGGTGACTGTGTATGTCACATTTCCTTCTTGTATTATGATGATGTTATGTTTCATTCATTTCATACTGAGAAGGATTGTTAATTGAGAATATCATGACTGAAAAAAGATGTTGTGAAGTAGTGGTTAATATCCCTATTTGCTTAAAAAAGTTGCAGAATGAGGTTCTTGTAAGCACTCCACATAAAAATTTGGAAAACATTTTTCTGACTTGTAAAGACTTTTTTCAGCAACGGTGAATTGCCTCAGAAGATTATTCCATAACACATAAGTGAATGGAACTAGCCAAAGATAGCAGATTTTCAGACACTGATGTCTCCAGTTTTGGTGATTATCCAGATGGCAAATGTTACTGAACTAAGCCTTTTTGGGGTTTGGTGGGTGTGCTGTTCCCAGTTAAGCTTGTTATCTACACGTATGCCCAAGAATTTCAAACAATCTACTTTCCATATCTGCTGGCTCTCATGTGGAATGTTTATCTCCTGTGGCCTTTTGTGACCAGAATGGAAATGAATGTAATTGTTTTTGATGATGATTATTGATAGAGAATTTACTATGAACCAATTCAGAATGTCCTCAAACAATTGGTTGGTATTTGATTCTAGGTCAGAGGATGTCTTATTGTCTATCACAATACTCATCTGCAAACGTTGTAAAGTTGCTTGATTTGTTTGAGGACAAAGGCAGGTCATTGATATATATGAGAAATAGCAGGAGACCAAAGACAGAACATTGTGGAACTCCATAATTTTCTGTTCACCAGTTGGACTCTACCCCTCCTACCTGTGTATTGTTACCATCTAATGCTGTTTTCTGTTAGGATTCGAGCCAGCTGCTGATTTGTCCTCAGAGTCCATAGTAGCATGCTTTCTCTATAAGTAATCTATGATTGACACAGTCAAAGGCCTTAGACAGATCACAAAGTACACCCACAGGTAATGTCTTCTTGTCAAAAAATTCCAAAACATTATTGTCAAATTAAAATATGGCTTTGGTTGTGGAGATACCTTCTCTGAATTCAAACTGGTTTTTACTAATTATTACAAAGTTTTATATGTGATTTACTACCCTGGAATATATTAATTTCTTGAGGACTTTAGAAAATGTAGTTAAAAAGAGATAGGATGATAGTTTGTAACATCTGAGGCATCACCTTTTTTATAGAGGGGCTTTACAATAGCATACGTCATCCTGTCAGGGAAGATATCTTGTTTCAGAGAGGCATTGAATATATGAGCTAGGATTTCACTGAACTGATTGTCACATGTTTTTAGCAGTTTGCTGGAGATGTTGTTGACACCAGTTGAATTTTTGCTTTTTAAAGAAATAATGATTTTTCATACTTCCTTTAATGTTATAGAGTCTATACCTGTCTGCTATATGGAATTTGGGAAATGGCCTTTCAGTATTTTTAAGGCCTCTTCTAAGGAGCCACTGTGTCCTGTTTTCTCAGTAGCGCTTAAAAAAAGGCTCATTAAAATTTTTTGCCTTGTTTTTTTCACCAGCCAGTTGTCTAATGTAGTCTGCCTATAACCAGTCCTACAATTATCTTGTGTAGTGGTACTCTCTTAATTAAAATCTGATTGTCCTGGGTTCATGTTGTTCCTTGCATCTGCAATTATGCCACAAATTATAGTCACTAAATAATTTTTCCCACACCAATTGAGGTGAAGGCCATGAGTGGTGCAAAGTTCTCTACCAAATTTGTGAGCTTCAACCCTATGATTATTCACGAAACTGCTGCAGATTTCTGCATAATGTCTATTTATAGCTATTACTACCCCTTTTACACATGAGGATTGTATTAAGTCATGCCTGTGTGGAATATCAACAACAATTACGTTAGAATGCTTCAGGTGGTTTAGAGCTGTTCTTAACACATTGGCAGCATGCAAACCTTTGTTGTGTGCAACATCATTTGAACCACTGCAGATCACAATGTAGTCTTTCTTGGTTACCGTTTGAGAAGTATCTGTTATTGTAGATAGTATTTGGTCAGTGCGAGCCCCTGGTTGTATACAACCTAGGGCACTTACCTCTTTGTTAACATTTTTTTGTTTCATGGGCAACAACTCTAAGGTGACTATCACCCAGTAAATACATTTTTCTTCCAGCAGTATTTGTTGTGTTAGTTACATTTTCTGCCTTTGTGAGCACTGGAAACATATTGTTTTTATTTGCAAGTGCTGATTTCGGCTTGAGTGCACATGCAGGTTGTGTAATTTTTGTGACCTTTTCCTCTTGGCTTCTGATTTGATGGTTTTCTGGTAAAGTACTTTGATGCATCACATGAGAGTGTTTTACTGTAGATGTCTCAGTATATATGCTATGATTTGTGTAGCGGGCAGCATACCTTGGAGTAACAGTATTATTAACATTATCTTCAGCCGCTGTGTACACTTCTCCTTTGTTACATCCGCTTTTGGCCTGCTTGGTTGTCTTTAGTTCATTACATACAGTTTCAGTATTTCCCAGTCTATCAGTCAGACTAATCTGTGGCTTCTGAAGGACAACCTTTTGAGTAGTTATAGAGGCAATGGTCTGGATAATTGACTGATCTGACTTTACAGCATAGGGAAACTACAACCCTTATTTTTTCCCCTAGAGCATGCAGTTTACTGTGTGAATTAATAATTATGGCATCCTCTTGGGTATAATATCCAAGGGATAAAATAGTACCAATACCAGAGAAGGAAAGTTGCTACTCACCATATAGCGGAGATGCTGAGTCATGATAGGCACAACAAAAAGATTCACACAATTATAGCTTTCGGTCATTAAGGCCTTTGTCAGCAATAGACACACACACACACACACACACACGCACACACACACACACACACACACACACACACACACACACACACACACACACACACACACACTCAACCAAATGCAACTTGCACACACGTCCGCAGTCTCAGAGAGCTTGTTTTGTTGTGCCTATCATGACTCAGCATCTCCGCTATATGGTGAGTAGCAACTTTCCTTCTCTGGTATTGTTACATTCCATTCTGCATTTTCCATTGTTAGATAAAATAGTACACCATTCAGGTCTCTACATGGGGAAAACTAAGGAGAATGTCATCATCAGGAAAAACAAAATAGGTATCCTATGGGTCAGACCATGTAATGTTAGAACCCTTAATTGGTTAGGTAAAGTAGAAAGTGAAATGGGTAGGTTAAAGTCAGACTCTGTGGGAATTAGTGCATTGTGATAGTAGGAAGAATAGGACATCTCATCAGGTCACTAAGGGTTATCAACACAAAATCAAGAAGAGGCGATGCAGGAGTAGGCCAAATAATGAATAAGAAAATAGAAATGTGGATAAGCTACTATAAACAGTATACACCCACCATAGTAGTACAAGTTTATGAACCATATAGCTCTGCAGATGGCAAAGACTGAAAGAAAGCATGATGAGATAAAGGAAATAATTCAGATAGTTAAAGGGATCGAAAATTTATTTGTGGAGGGTGACTGGAAGACAGTAGTAGGAAAAGAAAGAGAAGGTAAAATAGTGGGAAAACAGGGACTGGTGGAATGTAATGATAGAGGAAGCCACTTGGTTGAATTTTGCACAGAGTATAGTTTAATCATTTCTAACACTTGATTTATGAGTCAGGAAAGAAGATTGATTACAAGTAAGAGACTTAGGGATATTGGAAGTTTTTAGATTGATTTTATAATGGTAAGACAGACATTTCAAAATGAAATTTTAAACTGTAAGACTTTCCCTTGTGCAAGCTTGAACTCTTAGCATAATTTATTGGTTATTGGCTATGGAATGCAAACTGAAAAAATAGCAAAAGGTAGAATATTAAGGAGATAAATTAAAGGAACTAGAGGTTGTTGATAGTTTCACAGGCTACATCAGCCAATATTTGACTGAAACAAGGGAAGGGAATACAAAAGAAGACAAATGGGCAGCTTTGAGAAATGAAATAGGGGAGGCAGCAGAGTATCACATAGAGAAAAAAGGCAAGGCCTAGTAAGAATCTGTGGATAACACAGAAGATATTGAAATTAACTGATGAAAGGAGAAAATGTAAAAATGCAGCCAAAAGGCAATACAGAGATCTACAAAGTGAGATTGGCAGAAAGTACAAAATGACATAGCAGGAATGGCTAGAGATCAAATACAAGGTTGCAGAAGCATGCATAACTAGGGGAAAGGCAGATGCCACTTACTGAAAAGTTAAAGACACTTTTGAAGAAAAGAAAAGTAACTGTGTTAATATCAAGAGCTCAGATAGTAAGCCATTAAAAGCAAAGAAGGGAAAGCTGAAAGGTGAAAGGAAAATAAAGAGGATCTATATAATGGAAACAAATATGAGGACAATGCTATAGAGGGAGAAGAGGAAGTAGGCGAAGATGAGACGTAAGATACAATACTGCTAGAAGAATTTGACAGGACATTGAAAGACCTAAGCAGTCTCCTGGAGTAGAGGAAATTTCCACAGAATTACTGAGAACCTTGGGAGAACCAGCCATGACAAAATTATTCCATCTTATGTGCAACATATATGGGATATGGGAAATACCCTCTGATTGAAAGAAGAAAGTAATAAGGTATGATTACTAATGAACCATCAGTTTAATAAGACATGGTTGCAAAATATTGGCAAGACTTATTTAAAGAAGACTGGAAAAACTGGTCAAAGGTGACCTCACGGAAGATCAGTTTGGGTTGCAGAGACATATAATAATATTTATTTATTTATGATATGGTTATAATAGAGGGAAACATTCCACGTAGGAAAAATATATCTAAAAACAAAGATGATGTGACTTACCAAATGAAAGTGCTGGCAGGTCGACAGACACACAAACAAACACAAACATACACACAGAATTCAAGCTTTCGCAACAGACTGTTGCCTCATCAGGAAAGAGGGAAGGAGAGGGAAAGACGAAAGGATGTGGGTTTTAAGGGAGAGGGTAAGGAGTCATTCCAATCCCGGGAGCAGAAAGACTTACCTTAGGGGGAAAAAGGACGGGTAGACACTCGCGCACACACACATATCCATCCACACATATACAGACTATTTATTTATTTATTATTTTATTTACATGACAAATTCCATAGGACTGAATTGAGGAGCAAATCTTCAAGATCATGGAACGTGTCAGTACATGAAATTACAACATAAAAGTAACAACAGTGTTGATGAACCCGAAAAAAGTCAGTCCATAAAATTAAGTAAACACAGTCAACAATACAATAAGAATCAGCTTAATTTTTCAAGGAACTCCTCGACAGAATAGAAGGAGTGACCCAAGAGGAAACTCTTCAATTTCGATTTGAAAGCTCATGGATTACTGCTAAGATATTTGAATTCGAGTGGCAGCTTATTGAAAATGGATGCAGCAGTATACGGCACACCTTTCTGCACAAGAGTTAAGGAAGTCTGATCCAAATTCAGATTGGATTTCTGCCGGGTATTAACTGAGTGAAAGCTGCTTATTCTTGGGAATAAGCTAATAGTGTTAACAAGAAATGACAGTAAGGAATATATATATTCAGAGGTCAATGTCAAAATACCCAGGCTCATGAACAGGAGTCAACAAGATGTTCATGAACTTACACCACTTATTGCCTGAACTGCCCGTTTCTGAGCCAAAAATATCCTTTTAGAATGGGAAGAGTTACCCCAAAATATAATACCATATGGCATAGGTAAATGAAAATAAGCAAAGAAGACTAATTTTCGTGTTGAATGATCACTCACTTCAGATACTGTTTGAGTAGTAAAAATGGCAGTATTAAGTCTTTGAACAAGATCCTGAATGTGGGTTTTCCACAACAGTTTTCTATACATCTAAATACCTAGAAATTTGAACTGTTCAATTTCACTAATCATATGCTCATTCTGTGAAATTGAAACGTCAGGTTTTGTTGATCTGTGTGTTAGAAACTGTAAAACCTGAGTCTTATTGTGATTTAGCATTACTTTATTTTCTACAAGACATGAACTTAGGTCATGAACTGCACTATTTGAAACTGGGTAATGCTGCACACAACATCATTTACCACCAAGCTAGTGTTGTCAGCAAACAGAAATATTTTAGTGTTACCCATAATACCAGAGGGCATGTCGTTTGTATAAATAAGGAACAGGAGTGGCCCCAACACTGTTCCCTGGGGCACCCCCCACTTGACAGTACCCCACTCAGGCCCCACATCACAGCCATTCTCAACATTGTGAATAATGACCTTTTGCTGTCTGTTGCTAAAGTAAGAGGTGAATTAATTGTGAGCTACTGTATTCCATAATGGTCCAACTTCTGGAGCAATATTTTGTGTTCAACACAATCAAACATCTTAGTTAAATAAACAAATATGCCAAGTGTTCAAATCCTTTTGTTTAACCCATCCAATACCTCACAGAGAAAATAGAATATAGCATTTTCAGTTGTTAAATGACTTATAAAGCTGAACTGTACATTTGATAGCAAATTGTGTGATATAAAATGATCAATTATCCTTACATACACAGCCTTTTCAATAACTTTTGCAAACACTGATGGCATAGAAATAGGTCTAAAATTATCTACATTATCCCTTTCTCCCTTTTTATAAAGTGGCTTTACTACTGAGTTCTTTAATTGCTTAGGAAACTGACCATTTCTAAAGGAAAAATTACAAATATGGCTATATACAGGGCTAACATGTGCAGCACAGTACTTTAATATTCTGCTAGACACTTCATCATAACCATGAGAGTCCTTAGTCTTCAGTGATTTAATTATTGGCTCAATCTCCCTTTTGTCTGTATCACAGAGGAGTATTTCAGACATCAATCTCAGAAAGGCATTTGCCAAGAAAGTTATATGATTCCCTGTAGAAACTACATTTTTATTTAATTCACCAGCAATGCTCAGAAAATGATTTTTAAATACTGTACATATATCTGATTTATCAGTAACAGAAATATTTTTATTGTGAACTGACTTTATATCGTCGAGCTTGTGCTGCTGACCAGACACTTTCTTCACAATTGGCCAAATGGTTTTATCTTCATCCTGTGAACTAGCAATTCTACTTGCATACCACATCCTCTTTGTCTTCCTAATAACATTTTTAAGCACCTTGCAATACTGTTTGTAATGGGCTACTGCAGCTTTGTTGTGACTACTTCTAACAATTTGATATAATTCCCATTTTGTTCTACGTGATATCCTTATCCCACTAGTCGGTCACCCGGGCTGCCTATTACTGCTAGTACCCCATTTAGAACATTTTAATCGAAATCAACTCTCAAAGAACATGAGAAATGTGTTAAGGAAAGCATTATATTTATCTACGCTATCGGCACTATAAACATCCAGTCACTCTTGTTCCTTGACAAGGTTTAAAAAACTCTCTATTGCTGATGGATTAACTTTCCTACATAAATCGTAATTATATGTGACACTTGTTTGAGTACAAAAGCCTTTTAGTGTTAAAATTTGTGCATCATGGTCTGAAAGGCCATTCACGCTTTTACTAACAGAATGCCCATCTAGTGATGGAGAATGAATAAAAATATTGTCTATGTCTTTGCTACTGTTCCCCTGCACCCTAGTTGGGAAAAACACCATCTGCATGAAATCATATGAATTTAGGAGATCTACCAACATCCTTTTTCTTGCACCATCATATACAAAATTAATACTGAAGTCACCACATATAACTAATTTCTGGTTCTTCCTACAAAGTGAATCAAGAACTCTCTCTAGCTTGAGCAGAAATGCTCTGAAGTTGGAGTTAGGGGACCTATAAAAACAACAATTAGAATTTTAGTTTCACTAAATTCAACTGCCCCTGCACAACATTCAAATATCTGTTCAGTGCAGTGTCGTGATACATCTATGGACTCAAATGGAATACTGTTTTTTACATACATAGCCACTCCCCCTCTCCACAAGGAACTCCTTGAAAAATAGCCACCTAATCTGTATCTTGGTAAAGGAAGCCTCTGAATTGTCAAATTATTTAAGTGGTGCTCTGTTATAACAATAATTTCAGAATCAACATCTATAAGCAGTTCACTAACTTTATCTCTTAAACCTTCTATATTTTGATGAAATATCCTTATTCCTTTTCTAGTTGGAAACATTACATTCTTGGAAGTAGAACCCTTAGTTACCTTAGTTAGACAGACTTCCTTTAAGCAGGTATACCTATCAGCAGACCTCAATGTAAAAAAGGTGCAGATCTAACACCAACTACTACAGGAATTTTTCCATGAGTGACACCACCACCACCACCACCACAACCTAGTACACTGTCACCTATAAGCTTAGCCAGCCTCCCCTTCCCATATCTATTGAGGTGTAGGCCATGCCTAGTGAAACCCGATCTACTGATAAACCCAGCTGGCATCCTGAGATGTGACCCATGCCCTCTGCCATCAGCACCCTCTCCATCCCCATGTTAATGTGCCTCACAGCCACATAAAGGCGAGGCTGATCATGATGCTGAAACAGTTGCACGAAATGCACATTAGTGCCACCAGTTTGAGTAGCTATCTTTACCAGGTCACCACCTACATCATATTCCCCATCCCTAAGAACACTGTTCCCTGCTCCACCCACTATCACTACCTGATCCTCCTTCATCAAATTCCTATATAACTCCCCAATACTGTTAGTCACTTGAGCCAACCCTGCACTAGGTTTCACAACTCTGGAGACCTGGTACTCACTCCTCAACACTTCCTGCAACTGCTGGCCCACACCTCTACCATGCGAACTACCTAGCAGCAGAACCTTCTTCTTTCTGTTAGACTTTGCAACTAACCTAGGCCTCCCAATTGCTGAGGACTGCTGCATGTTCCCTACATCTACAGCTACATGAGGCTCCCCTCCACTCAACTCTGACAGTTGGTCAATTCTATTGCATATACGCAAAATAAAACTGTTTGAAAACCTCCTCTTCCTAGCTGCCTTCTTGCCAACCACCAGTTCCCATTCCCCATCACCCTTCACCCTCCTCAACCTATCTAGTTCCTCCTTTGTGCATTGTAACTGCACCTGAAGGGCACAGATCTTACACTCCTGCTCCTCTATCAACTTATTTCTACTACAGATTCTGCATTCCCAGGAAAGGATCTCACTGGAATGCCCACTGGCTTCCCCACTACATTCCCCCCAGTGAAAATACTTTGAACAAATCCCACACCATAACCCACTACTCACAAACCTATGACTGAGCCCACACTTCTCCCTCATGGTAAAATTTTAGTTACTGAAAAAAACTATACGTCTACGTTACCAAAGTTCAGTTACACCAGTAGAACTATTTATAAAACTAACAATAGTGTTATCAAAATTCTCTGTCTACTAAGAAAGCAACTTCTTGTGTTAATACTACTACACCACAGCTAATACCAATACCAACAAAACTTCACAAAATTATTAGCTAAAACCAAAAAATTCAAACTGCCACTGGAACACTAAATGAAGTTAAAACACTGAATGAAAATTTTACTGAAATATTTCACTAGAAACAGTAAGAAACATCAGTTGAAAACTAAAGCATGAAATTTACTAAATGACTTCAACACACAGAAAACTCTAAAAAACACTTTGAGCAAATTGTTTCCAAAAGTTTATTAAATCGTTATTTTGCCACAAATTGCATGAAACACTGCTTAAAACTATTAAATTTAATAACTGTATAACAGTGCACAAATAAGTTTGTCAGTACTTAGCTTTATAACCGCTACAGCTGCAGTGCACGCCACAAAATGTAAACACACTACGGAGGTGTGAGGCTTAGACAAATGACTTAAGCACACTCATGAATAATAGACCACTTGAGTCAATAACACAGGAAGAAAGACTGAGATTAATGAACATTTAAGGCAATACTGGCCCTATGTGTTATCCTAGAAGATATGTCAAAGAAAGGCAAACCTATGTTTATAACCTTTCTTGATTTAGAGAAAGCTTTTAACAGTGTTGACTAGAATCCACTCATTGAAATTTTGAAGGTGGCAGAGATAAAATACAGGGAGCAAAAGGTTATTTATAGCATATACAGAAATCAAACTAGTTATATGTGTTGAAGGCCATCAAAGGGAAGTCATAGTTGAGAGTATGAGACAGATTTGTTATCTATCCCTGATATTGTTGAATTTGTACATTGAGCAAGTAGTGAAGGAAACCAAGGAGAAATTTGGAAAGGAGATTAAAGTTCAAAGAAAAGAAATGTATTGCACAACCTGACTAAAAGAAAGTTGATAGGACATGTCCTGAGACATCACAGAATAATCCATTTGGTGGTAGAAAGAAGTGTATGGGGGGAAAAATTGTATAGGCAGACCAAGGCTTGAATACAGTAAGTAGGTCCAAGAGGAGATTACAATAATTAAGCAGATGTGATGAAACTTGCTCACGATGGACTGGCATGGAGAGATGCATCAAACCAGTCTTTGACTGAAGACCTCAGCAACAACGATAACTGTAGTAACTATAACTTTAGGGTCAACAGCATTTCTTGAACACTAATAAACTTCTGTAACAACAGATTAAAATTGTCTATTAGTTTACAAAAGGAAACAATGATAGTTCTTGATGAAATTTAATATAAGGCCTAGTTCCATATAGAATTTAATTTTCAATCATTCATGAATGAAATTCACAACAGTACAAGTGCTACTAATTCACTATGCACACGTATTGTAAGTATGATATTAAAAAAGTTCCATTAAGCCCGGTGGTGGTAAAACCACACACTTTTAAATTGGAGAACAATGCAATACAAGTCGAAATGGTCCAGATAAATAGCAGTAGTTGTTGTTCACTTATAGAAGCTATGTTGGATAATAGCAACTGCCAGGTGGTCTTAAATATCCCCACTACAGCAGGTAACATCACTGTCCTGTGATATTGGCAGTGATCCCTCCACAATTGCCCACACCAGATGTGGGTGAAGTTATTCATGTCGATACACTTGTATTTCCATTTGCATGTCCAACAGGGTCACTAAATCCCTCCCCCCTTGAACCAGATTGTAGGACTGCTAGTTGCCCAGCTGGTGCATGGGAGGACAACATGAATTATCAATTTATTTTGCTAAGTACTTAAAAACTTATTAATATGTGTGAATTTTAGGGAAGTTCTTTTAGGATTACTTTGTGTTTATTAATCATGATTTGGAATGTACCCATTAACAAGTACTGCTATAATTACAGAAATAGGTCAGTACTTCCTGAGAATGACTGAAAACTAACATTTGTTGCAGGTAAATCTTCAACTCCACATTTATTGTCATATGAAATAGTAACACTTAGTAGAAGCTTCACCAATGTAGTGGTTTCAGCAGCTTTTTCTGCAGCACTTGTGTCTGCATTAGCAGCACACACTTTTAATGTGTCATATAAGTCATTAGAAGAACTGGTTGGAAGTGAAAAATATCAGCTAGGGTTCGTCAATGGTTCAGCACTATTCAACCTTTTCCAGGTCAGTCTTCAGGTGTCATTGTCTTTCAGTCTTATATTTTAGAACTAAAAAACATATTACACTGCACTATTAATAATATGTTTGAATTAGTTATGTGAGTTTCATTATTAGGAAAGAAAATAAGTTACCAGCTATAATTCACAGAATCTTTATTAAATTCATTATGCTGTACAATGACTATCAGTTCTAACAGATTTCAGTAAGTGAGCCAGTGAATATAAAATAATCTGCAACTTTTCACATCACACAACTATTAGAAATGTGTGACAGATAAAAGATTTTGATGTTGCCCTAACTAAAAATTTTGTGTTGCAGACATCTGGAAACCACTTGAAAGAGATTTATACAGCTTTAATAATATCTGATTTGGATAATATTCCACCAAGCTATGCTAAGGGAATTGAGCGTGTTTGTGATGAAAACAATTATGGCTTCTTAATGCCATATGAGGTAGCAGGGATATATTTAAAGAATTCCAAATGTGCAATTGTTCCTTTGCAGAATAGTTTCCATAAAGGTGGTATGGCAAATGCCTTCTCCAGAAACAATTCCTATGTTGGTCTAATAAATCACATGTAAGTCAACTGATAATACTCATTTATATTATAAAAACTGCTTATAATTAAACAGTACCAAGTACTGCACTTCTGAAGCTCAGAGTAAAGTATTGAATCTTTAGTAAAACAGTTTATGTCACTTGTAATTGTAACATTGTACCTGCTCTTTGGATTAATATATTATTCAACATCCTATGGAAAGTATGCTAAAGGACGGGAAGAGAAGACACATTGGTATGCAAAACTTAATGATGAAAATAACTTTCATGTAATGTGTCACAGCCAGGAACATGAAACTTGTACGATATACAGAAAGAACTGATGCAGTATATTACAGAAGCCAAATGAAAGAAATATGAAGTGAGGCAAACAGAAATGACACTCTCATTCAAAGAGAATAGTTACACTAAAGTCACCACAATTTATGATGATCCCCTGGACGTTACAAATGATGGGACATGGTTCTTAATAGGGCATGTGATCACCACATGCTCTGCAGTGAGATCCCATGCTGGGCACAAAGTTGGTAAGCAGTTCTTGTCATATGGTGTTTCATTCCTCCACCACCACAGTTGACAATTGCTGGATGGTTTTTGGTGTATGTGAACATCCTACAATATGTCTGCTCAAAAATGGCTCTGAGCACTATGGGACTTAACATCTATGGTCATCAGTCCCCTAGAACTTAGAACTACTTAAACCTAACTAACCTAAGGACAGCACACAACACCCAGCCATCACGAGGCAGAGAAAATTCCTGACCCCGCCGGGAATCGAACCCGGGAACCCGGGCGTGGGAAGCGAGAACGCTACCGCACGACCACGAGATGCGGGCAATATGTCTGCCCACCACATCCCTGACATGCTCAGTGGGATTTAAGTCAGAGGAATGGGAAGGCCAGTCCATTTGCCAAATATCCTCTCACTCCAAGATCTTCTCAGTCTGTATTGTTTGATGTGGTCACACATTGTGACCCATAAAAATGAACTCAGGAAAGACTGTACCTCTGAAAAGATACACAAGGGGAAGGAGTACACATGTTCAAAGATTTGCAGCCTATGCAACATTCTTCCTCCCTGCACCATAGCACTTGGACCACCAAAACAGTCATTTCTGACAATGTCCCTGGGTGTATTATGTTTTCCCACCTCTCACCATATGAGCATACATCCAGAATCACCATTCAGACTGAATCTGCTCTCAACCCAGAAGAACATGCGTCCCCACTCCTCATTGATCCAGTCCCTACCTTTTCACTTAATCACAAATGGTTGCAACAATGTGTCAACAGAAGACAATGTACTGGCCATTGGGCAGAGGCCATGCCCATGCAGTTGCTGTGCCACTGTGGAGCATGAGATCGAATGGCTTGCAATCCTGTTAAATGTGGTTGCTATTCCACCCACTCTTTGACATGGGTCCCTTCTTGCCTGTTGCACCATGTAGCAGTAAAAAAAATGTTGTGTGACTAGGGCCTCCCATTGGGTAGACCGTTCGCCGGGTGCAAGTATTACGATTTGATGCCACTTCGGCGACTTGCGTGTTGATGGGAATGAAATGATGATGATTAGGGCAACACAAAACCCCATCCCTGAGCAGAGAAAATCTCCGACCCAGCCGGGAATCGAACCCGGGCCCTTAGGATTGACATTCTGTCATGCTGACCACTTTTTTTTTTGAGACACTACTCATTACGGTTTTTTTTCTTTTATTTTATTTTTGTTTTTTCTCCATCCATCTCCCCCCTCCTTTTTTTTTAGCCAGCTATCCTAGCCACTTTTTTTAACAAAAATGAAAAAAAGGAAAAAGGATTTTGGAAGGTTTGTTTTTCTGGATAAAAGGAAGGCTGTTTCTCTTGAGCTACATAAATAGAATAATAGGAAGTTGTCCCGTTACGACAAAGGATGCTCCATACAATAGTCCGCTGTGAATTTTTTGGTGACTGTCGTCTCGTTGCTGTGTTGTTTCCGTTGTTTGTTCAATCTCATAAAAAAAGGAACTGGGAAGAGGTGCTATGGTTAGAAAAATATTGCCTATATTTAGGGTTCTTGACGATCGCACAATGTCGTTTGTTGAGGTAATACCAAAACTCGGGTACTGTCTTTTCGCCATTACCGAATAGGTAGTGAACAGCGTGGCCGCTGATCCGCATCACAGAGTTCGTTTTTGCTTTTTGGAAATGTATCTCATCGGGGAAAAGAAGTGATCAGGCAGTTATCCTGTCAGGAGTATTGCGTGTGAGAAAAGTCAATATCTGACACACCAAATACCAAATGTCCTTTGCCGACCCGCATTCGAAACGATGTTCATCTGTGTCAATCACTTGGCATGTGGCACACAAGGGTGAATCAATGAAGTGGATGTGATGGAGGTGGGACTGGCACAACTGTTTCCCATTAACAGTGATGTACCACGCAGACTGCACATCAGTATCAAGGGTGGTGGCATTCACTGCCTGCCACACAGCACGCCACTTTGTAGTGGGGTGTTTGCTTTCAGTCACATTCGGCATCCTGTTCATTTGCATGGCAGCATATATCGCCCTCGTCATCATCAAGTGTGTGGGTAGTAGTGCGGTGCAGATGTAGCTTAATTCAAGGAAAAATTGGCTAATGTAGCATAAAGGTGCTGGGATGTCCAATATCATCACAGGGGTTGCGAGTGAGATTGGTCGTAAGGCTTCCAGGAAGAGACTTGTGAGGCACGTCGGACTTTGTCACCACAGTTGCAGGTGACAGCTTACGAACAGGGCCTTTGCTCTGTTCTGAACATGACAAAGACCTAAACCCCCTCTGCTCCTCGGGAGGGTTAGGGACTTGTAACAAATCTTAAATAACATGCCCATATTAAAAAAAGGATCCCAAAACCACCAACATGCTGTGAGCCAGGGTAGGTGGTATCGGGAGTATCTGTGCAAAATGGGGGATACGTGACACCAAATAGACGTTACATACCGTGTCCGTTGCAGGAGGTCTAGATATATAAGATGGTGGTAACTTATTCCTGCTCTCATCTGATTCAATAAACGCCTGTAGTTAAGGGCTGTTGAAGGCTTCATGTCATATGTAAATTCAATGCCAAGACAGTGAATTGTGTCACTTATTCGTAGTGGTGCGACGCTCTCGTCGGGTAGATCTCTGCCTATAGACAGGGCGTGTGATTTGTGGAGATTGAGATGGCTCCCCGATGCCGCGCCGTAGGTCGCCACCCACGCCAGTGCTGCACGAACATCGTCATTACTGCAAAGAAGGAGTATCAGATCATCCACATAGGCAGTGGAGCAAAAAGTGTGTCCACCAAGGGACATACCAGTCAGGCATTGTCGGAGGCTGCAGAGGAGTGGTTCCAAGACGAGGGCGTACAATATCGCCGAAAGAGGGCAGTCTTGTCGCACCGATCGCTGGATTTGTATTGGCGGCGTGAGACGGCCATCATATAACACCTTGGACGTCACGCCGCGTAGGAGACCCATCAGTACCTTAACTATGATGTCTGGATACCCCACGTGTCGCAGTACCTCTATCCAAAATGTGTGTTCGACTCTGTCAAAGGCCTGGCTAAAGTCGAGTGAGGCCAAAACTCCTGGCAGTTGGCGAGCTTTGGCTAGCGCAATCATATCTCAATATCGGCACAGTGCAGTGCGGACATTATGGTCACCACCTAACGATGCCTGGTCCTGTGACACAATGCATCGTACTGATCGCTTTAGGCATGCCGCCAGAAGCCAGGTGAAAATCTTCAAGTCACTGTTGAGTAAGGTCAAGGGCCGATAATCACTGATCCTGGATCCGCCTCGTGGTTTGTGTATGGGCACAATCAGTCCTTCTAGGAAAGCCCCAGGGATCTGCGTCGTGGGAGACATAAGATCGCAGCAAATATCAATCCATGCTGGTGCTAGTAATTGTTGATATGTCCGGTAAAATTGCAGAGGAAGGCCATCAGGTCCCGGGGACTTATGAGCAGCCCCAGCTTCAATGATTTCCTCTTCTGTTACATCTGCAGTCAAATCCGCTGCTGCTGTCGGAGAGATCGTGCCATAAGTGAGTTGAGAGACTTTGGCGATCACCTCTAGGGGATGTCGATGTTCCGAGTACAGCCTAGTGTAGTGAGCATGAAGGGCGTTTCCTATGTCGTGCTGGGTATCAAGGCATCGTCCGTCTTCCGTTGTGATAGCTTGGATCAGTATCCTGCATCAGCGCCATCATTCTGCAGTGACGTAGTACGTGGATGGTTCCTCCTCGGCCACTCTGTCTTGAGTGCGCGCTCTGACGATCGCACCCTCAAGGTGACAACGTGTTAATCTGATGATTGTGCCTTGGCATGGTTCACCTTCACCTGCTGTGCAGGTGAATACGGCAGTGTTGTACATTCCCTTAAGATGCTGTAGTAAAAGTCCATGGTATGTCTCTTCCATGCTGCAACATCTCGGCCGTAGCCTATCAAGGTCTTCCGGATGGCTGGTTTGGCGCAGAGTAACCACCACGACAGTGTAGACTGGTAGGTGCCATGCCGGTGGCTACAAGAGTCCCACGTGTTCTCTATAAGGCGGCGGCATTCCTGAGAGGCTAGGTGGGTGACGTTCAACTTTCAAGGACCACAGCTGTGCCATACCTTCTGGCGGCTGAGGGTAATAGTGCAGATGTAGGCCTCGTGACCAGAAAAAGCTGTGGGCCAAACTTCGGCAGCTCTTGTCCCCACAGCTATGGAGCACGAGATGTAAATCTGGTCGATGCGGCTGGGGGAATGGCTGGTGTAGTGAGTAAATCCCATCACCACAAACATGTTCCCACGAGTCCACCAATTGAAGATTATTTATAATTGTTGTAAGTTCTGCACAGGGAGAATGATGTGGTAACTGATCCTTAGGTGCTTGGCTACAGCTGAAGTCCCTTCCGATTATCAAGGCTTCCTGACGACCCATTAAGAGGGGCGTGATTGTATGAGCGAAAAAGGTGGATTGTTTGCAACGCCGACCAGATCCTGACGGTGCATAGATGTTAATAAGTTTGACTCCTTGTATAGTAAGAGCCATGCCTCTGGCGTCAGGGAGATACTTGACGTCTTCTGTGGATATACCTTCATGGAGGAGGATCGCCACACCACTGCCATTGGCAGACGCATGTGAGACCCAAGTCTTGTAGCCATAAGCCATAGGGTTCCTTGAGGTCTGCGACATACACCTCTTGAAGGAACGCAATGTCGATGTCTGCTGCGTTGAGCAGATCCTGTAGCATCACTAGTTTATGTCAGGCATGTATGTTGTTGATGTTATTCGTCACTAGACAGTATGTTTGGTCAGCCAGGTCAGCAACTGGGTTGTTTAGGAGGCCTGGTGTGGGCGGCAGGGGCAGCCCCACAGAGGCTAACAATACAGCCGTAGTCACTGTGGTTGGTCGGTGCTGGGTACAGCCGAGGGAGCATCTCTGCCTTCGACATCCTCCTGGTGCTGTGGCTCATGCTCGACATCATCCGCCCAAGAATCAGAGGCAGCAATTGGTAACTATTGATTAGCATGTTCAGTAGCAGAAGTGATGTTGTCAGACCGAGGCTCAGAAATTGTATCCGCCGTAGCATTGTGATGGGAAGGGTGAGTTGTGGTGGTAGAGTCCTGAGTGTCGTCCAACGCCGGATGTTCATCTGGGACACACATCTGAAGCAGGCAATCATCGGATGGCGTATGGCGCTGTTTCTTGCATTTTCGAGGGGACCGTTGTTTCCGGACATGTCGTTCTGTGTCAGAGTGCGGGCGGCAATCATGTGATGTGGTCTCCATTGGTAGGAAGGCAGAAGTCGGGACAATTTCCGTTTCTACTTCCATCTTCTCTTTAGGCTCGTCTTCGTGGCACAATTGATCACCGTCTTGAGACATGTCTGCCAATGACGTGGTAGAGGGGGATATGCTGTCCATCACACTGTCATCGACCACTGACTGCAATATGGTGTTACAATCCTGGGCAGGAACAGCTGTTGCGGTTGCAGACACTGCATACGTGATGGGGAGTGAAGTAGGTGTTGCTGGGGATGGGACTTCACCAACCGGTGTCTGAGTCAGTCGACGTTGAATGCAGACCGATCGGACATGTCCTTCCTGGCCACAGCTGGCGCAAGTATGCAGTTGCCCGTCATACAAGACAATGGCTCTGCAGCCGCCAATTACTAAATAGGACGGCACATGCTTCGTCAGTTCAATCTTAATTTGTCACACTCCGTTTAAGATGGGGTACGTCTCAAACATTTGCCATTTTTCAGCCAAGTGGCTTAGCATGTTGCCATACGGTTTGAAAGCTGTCATCACACTGTCTGGTGGGACTTCGAATGGCAGCTCGAAGACCCTCAGTGTGGTCGATCGTGACAGTTCCTATGTGGCCATCAGGATGCTTAAATTTAAGTCAATGAGTGTGTCGGCACACAACATCAGTGCATGATGCCTTTTCATTGATCATTTTTATGTGGACGACACTTTGCGTTATAGAAAAGTGGATCCCAATGATGTCTTGAGGTGCAATATGAAGTTCTTCCCAGATGAAACATTCAATGTCAAGTGCTCGAGGTCTTGCATAGTCCGCTTGAAATGTGATCTTAATTGTGGACTTGCGGTACGAGTGCGCCATGGCACTACGTAGACACGGACGCGTGACACTCGCCGCAGTGGAAGGTAAACAGTAAACACTTGCACTCGCGGTACGCTAACAGGGGGAGACAGGCACAATGACCTTGCCCCATCGCTGCTAACAGCGGACTGCCATGGTTGACCACCTTCTCTCCAGGCAGCAGTGACTATGGTTCAGAATGTTCCCTATGCACATGAAAGAATACCAAACTCCTGGGATGCTCTTGTCACACTTTGTCCTTCTTGCTGTTTCTCAATGGAGAACCCATGTGTAGTCATCCACACAGATTTCCAGCATGCTGGAATAATGACAGCACACCAACTTGTGTTAATCAGTGTGATGTAGAAAACAGCCAAATTTGTGAAATTCAGTTACTTTTATTTAATTGATGACTGATTTCAAGTAACAGAACTCATTCGCAAATCATCCAATCAATAAATTTTTTTTCTGTTTGGATAATTTGAGAATGGCTTAATTGATGATCAGTTTCACATACCAAATAAATAACAAGAACTGAATTTTGCAACTCTGGCTATTTTCCACTTCAAACAAGTCATCCCTATGTTGTCTCCAAACCATATTGTAATGAAAAACACCACCAAAATCCCCCCTAGTAGCTTCTCATGACTGACGCACAGTGTCTTTCCAAATTGCTTCAACAGCCTTGTGGTGTGAGACCAGCCCCATTTGGCACTATAACCTTGCTGAGCTCATACTATGTGATGTCCAACTTACTGTGCATGACTGGCAAAGCTCTGACAACAAATTCTCTCACTTTCATTCATTTCTACCAACTATTTAATATGTTATGTTACACTATTTAGCTTTTCTTTAAGTTTTGCAGAGCAGTGTCTATACTCATATGTATATATATTTATCTGTGTATATGTTTGTATGTATATATACATTTAAAATTTTTTGAGTGCTGCCATAAATTTATCTGTTCATCTGTTTACAAAATGTGTAACAGTCATGTAGACATACACACACTTCTGACAAATAATTGAGTCTCTAACCACAGAAAAAGAAAACAGGACATGAGGATGAAATGTATTCTCTAAATGGTGATGTATTAGTAAAATAAGTTTACAGTAGTCTTTGAAAAATTACAGAATTCAATGATAAGCTACACAAATCGTTACTAGCCCATAACTGCAGGTTGCTATGACCAAAAGAATACACAAATAGTACACTTTTTGGTCACAAGGGCATAACAGTAAGATTGCGCTGTACCCAGTTTTCAATTGGTGGAACACATATGAGGCCTGTTAAAAAAATTTCAGAACTTTGTCCACAAAATTTTTCTATGCTTACCTTTTACTTATTGCACATGGTCTACTTTGAAGTACTCTTCTCCAAAAGTTATACACCACTCCCAATGCTGCTTCCAGTTCTGGAAGCAGTCTTTGTATGCCTCTTGCTGGATAATGTGAAACACCATCTGCAAATGTTCTTTCATATTATCTGTTGCTGCAAATCTTTGTCCTTTCAATAGAGTTTTCAACTTCAGAAATAAAAAAAAGTCCATAGGGGCCAGGTCGGGAGAGTATGGAAGTTAAGGCAGCACAGTGATTTCGTTTTTTGGGCAACAGTCATGCACCAACAGGGATGAATATGCAGGTGTGTTATCGTGATGTGAAAGCCATGAATCATCTCAACACATTTTGGTCCCTTTCCTTCTCACAGGATTTCATGACATGATCCAACACAAATATTACATTCTTCTGCAATCTCTCAGACAGTCAGTCTTCAATTGACATGCACAATTTCATTGACATTCCTGACATGAACGTCGTCGGTAGACATCGAAGGGCATCCTGAATGAGGGTCTGTCTGGCCATTTTTAAACCATATGAACCATTCATAACACTGAGTATGGATTAATGAATGATAACTGTAGGCTTCCTGCATCAACTGGTGTGTCTCTGTTTTCTTGAGTTTCACACAAAATTTAATGCAGACATATTACTCCTCTAACTCTACCATCTCGAAATTCACTATGTTCTACTCAATACAGTTCTGAACAATAACTAACACACATACAACAATCAAAATTCCAACAGTTACACATTAAACTCAGGTGTGTGTAGGGATGTCAACTGCATTTTGCTCCAACATGCCACTGGCCCAAAATTATGAATGTTCCGGAATTTTTTTTGTACGGACCTCATATGATTTCTTAAGGTGGAGGAATACAACTATTTTTGTTTACATTGAATGAAATTTGTATGGTTTTGGTCTGAAGCGTGGCCTGTAACCTAAGCTTATTCCAGACAACACTACTATTCTAATGGAGTGCATTTGCAGTTGTATACGCTACATCACCCAATTTTTGTCTGACACTCTCCACAGTTTCACAAAAATCCGCATCTTTAGAGGCCATCTGATCTTGACAATTGGTCTTTTCACTTTGTCAGTGCTACTTTGCAACAGTGTGATTGTGCACTCAACTTACATTCTGAATCACGACCAGCCACACTCCAGCACAGTTCAGTAAGAGAGAATGAGATGACAAGTTGGAAGTGCCACTGTTCTCAAACTGGCCATACATGCAGAACTACAGTGGGAAGGAAAAAAGCCAGTACTGCACTGATGTAGTGGTGGCAGCTTGATTTCTAGTCTATGCATTCTCAACATTAGACCCATTCTCACTCCATTTCTGATCTCTAATGGAGATATTGTCACTGCAAAACATACAAGATGGTGAAAAATGAAATGATCCTATGGCTTTTTTTTGCTGGGATATCCGCTTCGGGGTTTGGCCCCCATATTTTAAGTCTTTTTAGTTGATGCCACTTTGATGACTTGTGTCTCAATGATGATGAAAATGATCACGAAGGACACACAACACCCAGTCCCCTGCCAGGAATCGAAACCGGGACTACGCTAGGGAGGCGGACACAAGGTGGTGATAAACTATATTTTTGTTTTTGACGTCTCATTATTACCTTCTACTATTTTGTGTCATGTGTGGAAGTACTTTAATTGTCACCATTAACCTAATTGTAAGGAAGCTTAAGAAATTGTAAGTACATTTCAAATGATTATGTCGTTAAGAGAGGATTGTATTGAACTTTGTTGTTCTATTGCAGGTTACTAAAGATGCAAGAATGTGGAATACAGTCAATGCTGCATCACAGGGAATGGTTAACAGATGTTGGAGATACAATAAAGGAAACTGAAGAAGTTAAACTTTACACTGTACTGCCCTTATTTATAATCTTATTTACAGGTTGCCTCATTTCAACACTGATATTGATTTTAGAACTTTCAGAGAAAACAGTGAGACCTGAAATGTAATGTATAATTTATTTGACTAATATTGTAGTATGCAATATGGAAATATTTTTTTGCCCTTCTGGCACAGCTGTTATAACAGTAGTTACAAAATGGAAACAACAGATAACATAGTTTGTATAGGCTTTGAAACTGTGTTTATTTCAGTTCTTTTCTTATATTACTCTAACTTTAATACACATATTAGCAAGAGACTGTATGTAAAATTGTTACACATACATGTACACACATTTTTAAACAATCTAGGACTTTATACAATATGTATATGATGAGAAATCATTTTCACCAAATGGAGGAATAGCTGAGTAATGCATAGGTACTCAGAATAGATAGAAAATTGCTTAATTTTTGGCAGATTCATTCTTCAGATCTAACGGCATGACTAGGATGAGTAGCAGTCTTGGTTGCAATAAGTGACAGGGAGATGGAAGGAGTGTGGAATGAGTGCAAGATTGAAGAGAATTAGAGGAGATTGGGAAAGACTATCCTGGTATATAACAAGTAGGAAATAAAGGCAAGGCTTAATTCTGGCGAGAAAATGCTGGATTTTTTTTAACTCATTGGAAAACGTTGGCACCAGAGATGTTAAATAGTACACGTGTATTAAGTCTCAATGTAACTATAATTTGATGCTGTGTCAGCACCAGCAAATGTGACAAAGGGTGACCAGTGTGATGCTGTGGGGCCAGGAGGAGTGAGGTACTGTGTGTGTGTGTGTGTGTGTGTGTGTGTGTGTGTGTGTCATACGAAATTAACATTTTGTGAACACATATTATAGACACACTCATGTCAAAATGTGTTGCTTATTTGTGGTAATAAATATGAACTTAAATCAAACCAGCTGTAATACACCTCAATGAGTAGAAGACAAATAACATTTAAAGTATTTACTAAATATCCGACACTGTGTCCCATGTCATGTTGACTTTTGTTTTTCATAACTCTTTGGTAAGTTGGTATTGTACTTGACCCCCATAGGCCAGGAATGACTTCATCATCATTCAGTGCTAATTGCTTTATTAATTAATACTGGACACATATTCACCAAGCAGCTACAGTGCAATTGATTGAACGTTATGGCTGGCAACAGTTGATAACATTACATCATAGTCATGAATATTACCAACTTGTGACAATATGCATCAAGAAGAACTGGGGAGTAAACTGACACTGTTATAGTGAAACATAGTAGCACATGTTGTTTGTATTAAATCTTGAGGTTTTATTGCTTTGATTATAAGAAAGCGTTTTAAAAACCTGAATTTCAGAACAGTATTTTGTAAAAAATAATTTCTCATTATAAGTCTTATCACAAGTTTTCAAACATTGAAACTTTTGATCTTTGTGACTGGGGTGGAGGGGGAGGGGTAGGAGGGTTGTTTGGTAGAAAAGGTGCATGCTGGAACTTAGAATTTTGAAAATTAAGCACTGAATAAAAGGGGCATTAGGAGGCCACTAGAATAAATCCTTAAAAAAAAGAAGGGAGTACACAAGGTAAGTTTGAGGACCCAGAATAGGCAAAAAGATTATGAAAGATTTTAATGATTGAACTAAGGCATAGTAGAAACTGTTGGGGGGAAACAATTTGGAACAGGGGGCTAAAATGGTGGGAGAACAGGTTAGGTGAGAGGGGGAGTGAGGAGGGGAAAGCAGGTAGAAGACCGAAACTAGCATAGATTGTTACCTGGGGATTGTGGGAATGATGGATATGTTGGGAGAGAATTTCTGCATTTGCAATTGCATGCTTTCATGAAGTATGTGTTGGGATGAGGGAAGGGGTGGGGGATCAAAACATGAGGGGTTGTGATTTAATTCCAGAAGCAAAGCATAGACCCCAACCCCTTCTCAAATCCCTAGGAGCTTCCCAAAACCACTATCTGGAATTGGACTCCTTGTTCACTCCCAGAACCCCTCAGAACAACTTTTACATTATTCCCAAGATCCGTAAAGCCCTACCACCAAGGATGCTTGATTGAAGCTGATTTCTATGTCCTCCCCCCACCCCCTCTCCCCATTACTGAACCATTCAAACTATTCCCTAAGTCTTTTCTCTTATATCAAAGACACTAATCACTTCCTTCACCAGTTCTCCATTATACCTGTTCCTTCACCACATGCTACTCTGCTTCTCACCATCAATGTCACCTCCCTCTTCTTGAACATCCCCAATGCCCATGATCTTGCCACCATCAAATACTACATATCCCACTTTCCAGCTAAATATAAACAGCCACCTCCTTCTCGGTAATGATGGCTAACTAAATCCTCACTCACAGATACTTTTTGTTTGAAAATATCACCTAAAAACACACCTCTGGCACTGGCTTGAGCTCTCAGATGGCACTGTTCTGGGTTAACCTGTTGATGGGATATCGTTTCTACTAACTCTGAATTCTAAACGTCTCACCTAGTACAGATTTATTGATGAATCTTTACATTCTGTACTTGGGTCAAGGATACATCTATCCCTTTGTTCCAGGACCTCAGTGCTCTCTTCTTTATTTGTTTCATTCAGTCTTCCTCAGCCAAGTAAGCCATAATCCTAGCTGTTGACATCCCCTTTGTCAATGGTACATGAGAACATCTGTTCATATAATATCTACAGGTCATCATCAATACCTCCATTTTGATAGTTTCAACCTGCTTCACACCAAAAGCTCTTCTCATACACCATAACTATGTGACAACACCACATATACAGTGACAAATGGTCATTGTCCTCACATGCTGATAGACTTACCAGGGTCTTTTGAGGCCAAAACTAAATATTTCTCTCACATGTGCTGACCAGCCAAGGATGGCGCCCCCTTGATCACCAATACCATCCAAAACTGGAACAGCTAAAATCCTCCAGCAGGACTCTGATTAGCCATCAACATGGAAATAAGCAATATATTCTCTCCCTCACTCACATAGCCTCAAAAGTGGCTATGTGCATGTGATTTGCACATGTTTGTTATCTCTGATGATGACTTTATGCGAAAGCTAACATATTTTTCATCTTTTCTACATATCTGTCTGCTCCTCTGTTCCACTTCTATTTAATGATCACACATACAGCCAACACTCTTCTTTTTACAAATACTGTTCCATGATATACTGCATTTTAATTTCCTAATTACACTCACTGTTTCACTAGATGACTTGCAGCAGACATTACTTCACAGATTTTCACTTAAATGAAGCAGAATTATTTTGAAAATGTGTAAGCAGGCATAGAAGTGCACTCAGTAGGCTGAACAATTTACTGTTTGATATAGATTAAATAACCACAGAAGAATACTGTCAAATTATGACAAATTCAATCAAACTTTTAAGATAATGCACATACCACATGTACATAAAAGGCTGTGATTAAGGGTATTACCTAAAATGCTTAATATTTCATTGTACAGCATCAATTTCTAAGAACTTTAAAATCTTTGGATTCACCCTACAGCCTACCACACAGGTTTAACAACAGATTTAGATATGAAACACATTATGATTAGACCATTACCAATGGTTATTAAAAACAGATGGAAAAATTCTTGGTTTATTGTAGCCTTTGTGGATACATTAAAACATAATATTGATTACTTTGTGGCTCAAAATGAAGTCTCACATCACACATAAATTTTAATTGTATCAATTATATTGGTATATCAGAGCACCACTTAAATGATTTAACAATTCAGAGGCTTCCTTTACCATGATACAGATTAGCTGGCTGTTTTTCAAGGAGTTCCTTGCAGGGTGGAGGAATGAGTATGTATGAAAAAAAAAAAAATCCATTTGAGTCCATAGACGTATCACAACCCTGCACTGAACACATATTTCAATGTTGTGCAGGGGCAGTTGAATTTAGTGAAACTAAAATTCTAATTGTTGTTTTTTATAGGTCCCCTAACTCCGACTTCAGAGCATTTCTGCTCAAGCTAGAGAGAGTTCTTGATTCACTTTGTAGGAAGAACCAGAAATTAGTTATATGTGGTGACTTCAATATTAATTTTGTATATGATGGTGCAAGAAAAAGGATGTTGGTAGATCTCCTAAATTCATATGATTTCATGCAGATGGTGTTTTTCCCAACTAGGGTGCAGGGGAACAGTAGCACAGACATAGACAATATTTTTATTCATTCTCCATTACTAGATGGGCATTCTGTTAGTAAAAGTGTGAATGGCCTTTCAGACCATGATGCACAAATTTTAACACTAAAAGGCTTTTGTACTCAAACAAATGTCACATATAATTACGATTTATGTAGGAAAGTTAATCCAACAGCAATAGAGAGTTTTTTAAACCTTGTCAAGGAACAAGAGTGACTGGACGTTTATAGTGCTGATAGCATAGATAAATATAATGCTTTCCTTAACACATTTCTCATGTTCTTTGAGAGTTGCTTTCGATTAAAATGTTCTAAATGGGGTACTAGCAGTAATAGGCAGCCCGGGTGACCGACTAGTGGGATAAGGATATCACATAGAACAAAATGAGAATTATATCAAATTGTTAGAAGTAGTCACAACAAAGCTGCAGTAGCCCATTACAAACAGTATTACAAGGTGCTTAAAAATGTTATTAGGAAGACAAAGAGGATGTGGTATGCAAGTAGAATTGCTAGTTCACAGGATGAAGATAAAACCATTTGGCCAGTTGTGAAGAAAGTGTCTGGTCAGCAGCACAAGTTCGACGATATAAAGTCAGTTCACAATAAAAATATTTCTGTTACTGATAAACCAGATATATGTACAGTGTTTAAAAATCATTTTCTGAGCATTGCTGGTGAATTAAATAAAAATGTAGTTTCTACAGGGAATCATATAACTTTCTTGGCAAATGCCTATCTGAGATTGATGTCTGAAATACTCCTCTGTGATACAGACAAAAGGGAGATTGAGCCAATAATTAAATCACTGAAGACTAAGGACTCTCATGGTTATGATGAAGTGTCTAGCAGAATATTAAAGTACTGTGCTGCACATGTTAGCCCTGTATATAGCTATATTTGTAATTTTTCCTTTAGAAATGGTCAGTTTCCTAAGCAATTAAAGAACTCAGTAGTAAAGCCACTTTATAAAAAGGGAGAAAGGGATAATGTAGATAATTTTAGACCTATTTCTATGCCACCAGTGTTTGCAAAAGTTATTGAAAAGGCTGTGTATGTAAGGATAATTGATCATTTTATATCACACAATTTGCTATCAAATGTACAGTTCAGCTTTATAAGTCATTTAACAACTGAAAATGCTATATTCTATTTTCTCTGTGAGGTATTGGATGGGTTAAACAAAAGGATTTGAACACTTGGCATATTTGTTTATTTAACTAAGATGTTTGATTGTGTTGAACACAAAATATTGCTCCAGAAGTTGGACCATTATGGAATACAGTAGCTCACAATTAATTCACCTCTTACTTTAGCAACAGACAGCAAAAGGTCATTATTCACAATGTTGAGAATGGCTGTGATGTGGGGCCTGAGTGGGGTACTGTCAAGTGGGGGGTGCCCCAGGGAACAGTGTTGGGGCCACTCCTGTTCCTTATTTATACAAACGACATGCCCTCTGGTATTATGGGTAACACTAAAATATTTCTGTTTGCTGACAAAACTAGCTTGGTGGTAAATGATGTTGTGTGCAGCATTACCCAGTTTCAAATAGTGCAGTTCATGACCTAAGTTCATGGCTTGTAGAAAATAAAGTAATGCTAAATCACAATAAGACTCAGTTTTTACAGTTTCTAACACACAGATCAACAAAACCTGACGTTTCAATTTCACAGAATGAGCATATGATTAGTGAAATTGAACAGTTCAAATTTCTAGGTATTTAGATGTATAGAAAACTGTTGTGGAAAACCCACATTCAGGATCTTGTTCAAAGACTTAATACTGCCATTTTTACTACTCAAACAGTATCTGAAGTGAGTGATCATTCAACACGAAAATTAGCCTTCTTTGCTTATTTTCATTTACCTATGCCATATGGTATTATATTTTGGGGTAACTCTTCCCATTCTAAAAGGATATTTTTGGCTCAGAAATGGGCAGTTCAGGCAATAAGTGGTGTAAGTTCATGAACATCTTGTTGACTCCTGTTCACAAGCCTGGGTATTTTGACATTGACCTCTGAATATATATATTCCTTACTGTCATTTCTTGTTAACAATATTAGCTTATTACCAAGAATAAGCAGCTTTCACTCAGTTAATACTCAGCAGAAATCAAATCTGTATTTGGATCGGACTTTCTTACCTCTTGTGCAGAAAGGTGTGCACTATACTGCTGCATCCATTTTCGATAAGCTACCACTCGAATTCAAAGATCTTAGCAGTAATCAACACACTTTCAAATTGAAACTGAAGAGTTTCCTCTTGGGTCATTCCTTCTATTCTGTCGATGAGTTCCTTGAAAAATTAAGTTTTCTTCTTGCTGTATTGTTGATTGCATTTACTTAAACTTATGGAATGACTTTTTCAGGTTCATAAACATTTTATTTTTGTGTTTTATTACTTTTATGTTGTAATTTCATGTACTGACATATTCCATGACCTGGGAGATTTGCTCCTCAATTTGGTCCTACAGAACTTGACGTGTAAATAAATAAATGAAAATCAATACAGGCACAGAACTGCCTTTGATTAAATCTTATCTGAGTGACAAAAAACAGACAGAACTTCAAGCGCTGATAGAAAGCACCGAAGCTGAAATCGTTATAGGTACAGAAAGCTGGCTGAAGCCAGAGATAAATTCTGCCGAAATTTTTACAAATGTATAGACGGTGTTTAGAAAGGATAGACTGCATGCAACCGGTGGTGGAGTGTTCGTCGCTGTTAGTAGTAGTTTATCCTGTAGTGAAGTACAAGTGGATAGTTCCTGTGAATTATTATGGGTGGAGGTTACACTCAACAACCGAGCTAGGTTAATAATTGGCTCCTTTTACCGACCTCCCGACTCAGCAGCATTAGTGGCAGAACAACTGAGAGAACATTTGGAATACATTTCACATAAATTTTCTCAGCATATTATAGTCTTAGGTTGAGATTTCAATTTACCACATATAGACTGGGACACTCAGATGTTTAGGACGGGTGGTAGGAACAGAGCATCGAGTGACATTATACTGAGTGCACTATCTGAAAATTACCTCGAGCAATTAAACAGAGAACCAACTCGTGGAGATAACATCTTGGACCTACTGATAACAAACAGACCCGAACTTTTCGACTCTGTATGTGCAGAACATGGAATCAGTGATCATAAGGCCATTGCAGCATCCCTGAATATGGAAGTTAATAGGAATATAAAAAAAGGAAGGAAGGTTTATCTGTTTAGCAAGAGTAATAGAAGACAGATTTCAGACTACCTAACAGAGCAAAACGAAAATTTCTGTTCCGACACTGACAATGTTGAGTGTTTATGGAAAAAGTTCAAGGCAATCGTAAAATGCGTTTTAGACAGGTACGTGCCGAGTAAAACTGTGAGGGACGGGAAAAACCCACCGTGGTACAACAACAAAGTTAGGAAACTACTGCGAAAGCAAAGAGAGCTTCACTCCAAGTTTAAACGCAGCCAAAACCTCTCAGACAAACAGAAGCTAAATGATGTCAAAGTTGGCGTAAGGAGGGCTATGCGTGAAGCGTTTGGTGAATTCGAAAGTAAAATTCTATGTACCGACTTGACAGAAAATCCTAGGAAGTTCTGGTCTTATGTTAAATCAGTAAGTGGCTCGAAACAGCATATCCAGACACTCGGGGATGATGATGGCATTGAAACAGAGGATGACACGCGTAAAGCTTAAATACTAAACACCTTTTTCCAAAGCTGTTTCACAGACGAAGACCGCACTGCAGTTCCTTCTCTAAATCCTTGCACAAACGAAAAAATGGCTGACATCGAAATAAGTGTCCAAGGAATAGAAAAGCAACTGGAATTACTCAACAGAGGAAAGTCCACTTGACCTGACGGGATACCAATTCGATTCTACACAGAGTATGCGAAAGAACTTTCCCCCTTCTAACAGCCGTGTACCGCAAGTCTCTAGAGGAACGGAGGGTTCCAAATGATTGGAAAAGAGCACAGGTAGTCCCACTCTTCAAGAAGGGTCGTCGAGCAGATGCGCAAAACTATAGACCTTCCCGCGAACCATACGCGACTGGAACAGGAAAGGGAGGTAATGACAGTGGCACGTAAAGTGCCCTCCACCACACACCGTTGGGTGGCTTGCGGAGTATAAATGTAGATGTAGATGTAGATGTACATTTTAATAATAGCAGTTCACAAATTCTGAGAGTCATATAGGGAGTTCCACAAATTTCCTTGCTTGGTGTTTACTGTTCATATTTTATATAACTGACTTACCCAGTATTATGTCTTATCAGTCCATACTCTATCTCAGTCACACTACCACAATGAAACACAATAGCATGAAAGGAAGAAAACTGAAGAACTGTTCAAAATGTGTAGTATTTGATTTGAAGCAAATGAATTGCATATTAATCACTTTAAAACTGTAAATTCAGTTGCCATGAAGGAAACTACTCACTGAATAGAAGATGCACTGAGATATTGACAAAACTCCAAGCCCCTCATCTAGTTCAGGTTCACTGATGATATCTTCATGAGCTGAATGCAGGGCCAAGACATCTCATCCTCATTTCTCCACAATCTCAATACCTTCTCTCCCATCTGCCTTAGCTAGTCCTCCTCAACCCAATGTGCCACCTACCTGGACATTGACCATCATTTCTCTGAAGGCTCCATCGACACCTCTGTCCACGTTAAACCGACTAACCACCAACTGTACCTGAATTTTGATGGCTGTCGCCACTTCCACACTAAAAAACCACTCCCATACAACCTGGTCACCTGTGGATGGTGTATATGCAGTGATTAAAATCCCCTTTTCCAGTATGCTGAAGGTCTAATGAGGGCCTACACTGACAGGCACTAACCCCCCCCCCCCCCTACCCAAATCAAGTCCACAAACAGATTTCCCATGCCATATCCTCACACATCCCTAATCCTCCCATCACTGTCAAGAAACAGTGATGAAAGAACACCCCTCTCATCAGCCAGTATCACCCTGGACTGGAGCAGCTGAACCATATCCTCTATGAGGGCTGTGAATATCTATCATCACACCTAGAAATGAGGTAGCCAAGAACATCCCCATCCCTCCTAAAGTAGTATTCCATAAGGCACCCAAACTATTCCTGTGGAAGACCCAGGTTAAAGACCTGCCAAATCATCCCTCCCAATACTTCTTACTCCATCCCTGTCACAGAAATATCCTATTCCATCAGAGGCAGGGCCACCTGTGAAAGGAGCCATCTCATATACCAACTCTGCTGCTGTCACTGCACAGCTTTACATGTCAGTTTGACGACCAACCAGCAGTCCACCAGAATGAAAGGCCACCACCAAACTGTGGCAAGAACAAAGTAGACCACCCATCGGCACAGCATGCTGCTTTAGACAGAGCCAGGTGGTGTCTTCCATCTGCTCCAGTTATACCCCTGCTACTGCTTTTTTCTCTTTAATGCTATTTGCTTCTGATTTTCTGAAGCATTTATCAGAAATGTGGGCACAAAGCTGTCCAATTCTTATTTAGATCAGACTTCATTCCATTTAATTTTTGCAGTTATAGTCTCAGGATCAGCTGATTGCAAAAATATAATTAGTTTTGTTTAATCATCATTATAGGCATCATAAGTGTTCTGCCTGAAGGCAGGCTTTCATATGATAACTCTCCATGCTTTACAGTCTTCTGCCATTCTCTTCAGGTCCACATTCCCATTTCCCTTTATATTATCTACCACCTTGTATCTCCTCTTTCCTCTAAATTTCCTCTCATGAACCAGACCTTCCAAAGCATCTGTTAGCAGACACTCTCATCTCATCAAATGTCCCATCCAGTTTTTCTTCCTTTCTACTGTAACCTGCAGCAGTCTTCTCCTCTCACCAACACTTTCCAATGCTCTTTCATTACTTACTCTTTCCATCCAGCTTATCCTCTCCATTCTCCTCCACATCTATACAAATCCATCTAGCCTTTTATCATTCTCTCAGCTCAATATCCACATTTCTGGCCCATAGAGTGCCATATTTCAGATAAAACATTTACCAAGTCTGTTCCTCAGACGTTTATCTAGTTTGCCACAGCAGTGCGAGTTTTCACCTCCTGATGGCATCTCAAGTCATCAGTAATCATACTTCCAAGATATTTAAATGCTCTTACTTCGCAAATAACAATTTTTCCTGTCTTAGTATGTGCCAATTTCCTTCCTTTGCTGATCCTCACACTCTTTGTTTTTGCTGTATTGATTCTCATCCCATATTGACCTGCCAGGGTAGCGGAGAGTGGTAACACACTGCTTCCTCGACTTGGGTAGGTGCACCAGCTACGTATCGAATCTGCCTGGCGGATTAATGCTGAGGCCCAATATGCCTGCCAGCCTGGATTTGGTTTTTAGGTGGTCTTCCACAACCCGCTAGGTGAGTACCAGGCTGGTCCCCACATTCAACCTCATTTACACAACTCACAAACATCTGAAACATGTTTTCAGTCTGCCATGGCTTACACTAGATACAGACAGCTGGGGTACACTAATTCTGTCCCAGAGGGTTCGGGATGGTGACAGGAAGGGCATACGGCCACCCTCTGAACTAACTCTGCCAAATCAATAGTAATAAGGTTGACCCCACATTGCTGCAGGAATAAGGCCTTAAGAAAAAGCAAAAGGATTCTCGTCCCATATTCCACACAAGACCATTCAGATCTTTTAGCATTTTATTTGCAGTTCATTCACTTTCTGCCACTAATACTATACCATCAGCAAATTGTATACATTCTCTTTCCACTAATACTCACTCCTTTTTTCCATCCAAGCCTTTTGCAATAATCGCTTCCATGTATAAGGTAAGCCAGCCAGTGCGGCTGAGCGATTCTATGCGCTTCAGTCTGGAACCACATGACCGCTACGGTCGCAAGTTCGAATCCTGCCTCGGGCATGGATGTGTGTGATGTCCTTAGGTTAGTTAGGTTTAAGTAGTTCTAAGTTCTGGGGGACTGATGACCTCAGATGTTAAGTCCTATAGTGCTCAGAGCCATTTGAACCTTTGTATAAGGTAAACAATAAAGGGGAGAGGCAACAACCTTATCTAATGCAACTTCCAATGCTGTGTCCTTCACACATTTCATTTACTATCCTTATTCTTCCTTTCTGTTGTAAATATAGCTTCTGTACCAATCATCTCTCCTTCCAGCCTACTCCTTTCCTCTTCAAAATATCCATCAGCTTGTTCCATTGTACCTTCTCAATATATCTTTCCCCTATGATTCTCTTAACAGCCCAATAGCATCTCCTGTTCCTTTTCCTCTTCTAAATCTGAACTGTTCATCCCAAACCCATCTATCCAATTTGCCATGTAGCCTACTATTCAGCACTCTCAGTACTACTTTAGCTGAATGAGAAATTAGGCTGATAGTCCTATGCTCTTCACATTTTTTGATATTTCCCTTTTTTTCAGTTGGTAGCATTACCATTGCAAGAAAGTCATCAGGCCATTTGCCTTTGTCACACATCTCATTACAGAGGTAGATTGTTTCCTTCTTTCCTCAGTTTCCTAAACTGTTCAACACTTCTGTTGGCAAGTTGTTGATTCCATATGCCTTCCAATTCTTCATCTTCTTCAGTGTTTTCTCTGTTTCTGCTTCAAAGATGCTGTAGCCCTTTCCATCTTCCAGCAAATCCTTCTCTTCAAGCCTGATTTCACTTGGTATGCAGACATTCCACGTATTCTTTTGATCTGCACAGAACCTCCTGTGGTTGTTCAGCTCATGTACCATCCACTCTTTCTATTTGCTTGTTAGTCTTCCTTTCTTACTTCCCTATCTAATCTGTACATCATTTCATACTTTCCCTCTCTCTCTCTCCATTTTCTCTGTTTCCTTGCATTTCTCTTTCCACCATCATTCTCTTGCTTGTTTAGTTTCTCTTCTTAAATCACTATTCAGTTTCTTGTATTTCTTTTTGTCTTCTTCATTTTCAATGTTTTTCCACTTTCTCCTTCATTCCATCTTTTTCCAAATGTTTTCCCTTATCCATTCTTTTCTGATACTTCCAAGTACTTCTTTGGCAGGGTCCATGAGCCCTTCCCTCATTTTTAACCATTTCTCATTTACATATTCTTCATTCCAGAATGCGATTCCCACTCTGCAGTGGAGTGTGCACTGACATGAAACTTTCTGACAGATGAAAACTGTGTGTCAGATTGAGACTTGAACTCGGGATCTTTGCCTTTTGTGGGCAAGTACTCTACTGCCTGAGCTACCCAAGCACAACTCATGACCCACCCACCAGATTCTGCAAGGTTAGCAGAAGAGCTTGTGTGAAGTTTGGGAGGTAGGAGATGAGAGGTAGAAGCAGATTTGAAGCTGTGAGGGTGGCTCGTGAGTCATGCTTGGGTAGCTCAGCCCAGTCGTGGTTAGGCACTAAGCCAGTGCACAACACGCAGTGACGGGCAGCTGCACTGCCAGTGTTTACATTGTGAGTGATGCTGAGGTGGGGATCCAAGCTGCGTCTGTGACCTTGTTGTACGTTTGTTTGGTGTATAACTGTTGTAAGTACGATGTCAACAATTAACAGAGTCAACAGCGTTCAGTGTGTTTTCGATTGCTGTGCTTTGTGGCCGATGGCATTTGAGATTCACGAGTGGATTTTTGAGGATTTGAAATTGCCTGAAGATACAGTCAACACATTTCAGTTAGACTTTGTGCAGTACTCATTATTTGTCAAATTTATTTCGAGTGACACTTACGAGAAATTAGTTGAGGATCATGTTGGTGTGAGAGAATTTCGTCAATTTTAGTAACGTCCAGATTGTGCCTTCAGGATATGCAGTGAGAATCGTCAGGGTATTTAATATGCCACCTGAGTGTCCAAATGAGCTCATTTCATGTTCCCTGTCACTGTACGGTGCTTTCATGTCAGTCACCAATGAAAAAAGATCAAGTGCATATTGTTACGAAGTTAACAGCAGCCTGAGAAGTGTACGTGTAGACTTGAAAAAGTCTGAGCCACCGAAGCACGACTCACGCCCGGTACTGGCAGAAGTAAAGCTGTGAGTACCGGGCGTGAGTCGTGCTTTGGTGGCTCAGATGGTAGAGCACTTGCCCGCGAAAGGCAAAGGTCCCGAGTTCGAGTCTCGGTCGAACACACAGTTTTAGTCTGCCAGGAAGTTTCATATCAGTGCATACTCTGCTGCAGAGTGAAAATCTCATTCTGTTATTTTTAACTTTGTTCTTTACCTAAAGTAACTATTTTTATTTCTAGTGTTGTGGTCGTGTATGTCATTGCATCTTCTTGAATCTTTTTGATGATTTACAAAAAAATATAATTACCTTATATTAATATAGAGAATACACTGTTAGGTACTTATGTTGCACAAAAATCTCTCTAACAGAATCATCATGACCCAGATCATGCATTACTCTAATTGCCTTCTTCTGCAACAACATTAATCTATTGAGGTGTGTATCAGCTGCACAGCCCCAAAGTTCAGTACCATAATTTAGTAAAGGATATATTGTTTCATAGTAAACAGTTTGAATAGCAGGGTTTTGTAACTATTTTTGCAAGATGACTGAGTAGATATAATACACTAGTAATCTTTCCACACACAAAGTTAATATGCTTTGACCACCGCAAGTTTTCATCTAAGTATAGGCCTAAATATTTGCAGCTATTAGTGTCTGCTGCCTCATTTCCATATATATTATTTATAGAGGTATGATGAGAGTTAACAGTCTTGAATGATAATAATTGTGATTCATTAACATTGACCTTTACCTCTTGTTCTTGAAAATATTTAATTATAGTTATTACTCCATCTGTTGCAGAAGATGTAAGTTCACAGGTGTTTTTGCCAAAAAAACAACAGAGATGTGTCATCCGCATAGCTCTCTATTATGGAGTTTTGTGGCTGAGTGACATGATTCACATAGACTAAAAAGAGAAAGGGGCCAAGAAAAGATCCCTGGGGGAGTCTTTGTTTGACAGTTTCATTAGAAGACTGGGCAATTGCAACTCTGTCATTAAATTGGTATGTTAGCTTTGTGCACTGCTTCCATTTTGTCAAGTAGTTGGTTAGCAGTAGTATTGATAGTAGATACACTAATTCATTGGCTTATCTGTGGACATGCAGAAGAAATTACAACATTTCTTCATCATAGATTGTCGGTGACACACCGTACAACACCTAGTAGTGTAGACCTGTTAGAGATTGATTTATTGATCCATTTTCATCTATATCTGCACAGTGAGCAAGAGATACTTGGATTTTTATGCTAATATCAACAATTTTACGTATAATTATACATTTACACATAATAACACACATTAATATATCAATTAATGATGAATACTTAAATAAATGTTGTTATGATATATGCAGAGAGACAATATACAAATGTTCTTCTGTATGAGACTACATTGGATTAACATAGAAAAATTTATTTTTGTAGATATTCATTTACTGTGTAAAAACAGTGATCAACCAAGTATGACTTTAATTTAGATTTAAGGTGCTCAATGTTCTGTATATGTTTAATGGTACCTTGTAAGGCATTGTATAGTTTGTTACTAGGATGGATAAGACTATTTTGTAGTGTTGGCACTTTGAACATGTACATCCAATTTTTGTCTTGTATCATAGCTGTGTATTGTGTGCTTTTGAGTGATGAGTGGTCCTTTTGTATGTAAGTTTTGTTTTAAATACATTATATTTTCAAGTATATATATACAAGGAAGAGACAGGATCATCCTTTTTTGAAACAATTCTCTACATGATTTGCAATTATCTACCCCTTCCATTATTCTTATAATTTTTTTTTTTTATTTTGAATGTTTTGATGGCACCTCCAGAGTTTCCCCAGAACATAATCCCATACCAGAGATGAGATTTTACGACTGCATAATATACATACTGAAGAGTATTGCAGCTGGTACAGTTTTTTAACATACACAACACAAAACAAGAAGTACTTTATTTTTTTTCATATTCCATTTCAAGTTGTCTTGTAGATGAAATCTAAGATATCTGGGACAGGCTGTTTTAGTAATTGTCTGTCTATATAGCTCTAGATTGGGTGATATCAGATGTTTTGTTTGTGCTGTGTGTATATCCATAGCTACAGCTTATCCAGTGTCTGTTAAGAAGTCATTGTTATCAAAGTAACATGTTAGCCTGTCAGTGACTTCTCTTGTATTTTTTACAAGGGTTTCTTCTGAGTTTCCTGAAATTAGAACACTTGTATCATCAGCAAATTGAAATATTTTACTGCTGTCATTGCTTATGTTTAAGTCAATTGCGTAGAGCAAGAACAGAAAAGGACTCATCACTGATCCTTATGACATGCCATATCAAACAGTCAGTAGCCTGGAATTATATTTGCTAGTGACATTATACCTTTCCTGATCTATTTCCACAAGAGCTGAGCCAGTTGTTAGCTGTTCCTCTGATGCCAAGATTTTCTAGCCTGTGTAGCAATTTATCATGATTTACAGTGTCAAATGCCTTTGATAAATCTCAAAATATGCCCATGGTATGTTTTTTGCTGTCTAATGCTAACAGTGTCTCAAATAGAAAGGAGTGAACTGTGGATATGGTTGAATGGTTTGCTCTAAATTCATGTTGAGATTCTGACAGAATGCCATTATCCTGGAACGAGTCTGTTAGTCTCTTATTGAAAAGCCTTTCTAATTTTTCAGCAAACAGACAAAAGTGCCAATGGTCTGCAGTTGTAAATATCATCTTTGTTACCTTTCTTGCACATTGCCTTTACTTTTGCTATTTTCAAACATGAAGGAAAAGTTCCTGTAGCAAAAGATAGGTTACATAGGTGAGTTAAGGGCTTAGTAAACAGGTCCCCACATTTCTTTATAATGAAAATCAGGTATATCGACCACTGCAGAGTGTTTCATTTTGAGACTTTTTATTGTAAACTGTACTTCTTCTATATTTGTTGGGCACATGAACATTGATTTGCTTGAGAGTTATTTTCCCTGTTTCTGTATGCTGTTTTCTATTGGAGTTCTGTTATAGTAGTTTCTCTGTTACATTTATAAAATAGTTATTAAACATATTAGCTACTTCCTCTGGGTTATTAATGTTTTCCAAGCCAGCCTTTAATACAATATTATTAACTCTATTTTTGTCAGAATGCGTTTCTTTCTTTGTAACTTGCCAGATTGCTTTGGTTCTGTTTAAAGATTTTTCTATGTATTTGTCACTATCTTGCTTCTTTGCCTCCTTTATTATTTTATTTAAGATATATTTACATTATATTGAAGTAACTATCAAACTCCAGAGTTGTGTTGTAACTCCTTGCAATATTGTATAGGTACTGTTTTTAGAACAAGATTTCTTTATACCTCTAGTAATCCACTTATTGCATTTAGTGGTTTGGATTGTTTTGGCTTTCAATGGAAGAGCAAGATTAAAAAAACATTTAAATATATTCATGAATTTCTGAAACTTATCATAAATATTTCTGTACTATACACTAGCTCCCATGATTCTTGTTGGAGATAATTCTGGAATGTTCGTGCTGCAGTATTACTGAAAGTTTTGTCCATGTGTATAGTCTTCCCCATATACGAGGGTATTTCGGAAAGTAAATATACACCGTATACCAGAGGAACAGAAGAGTTTTGGCGAGCAAGTTGGCAACACTGGTGTTAACCTTGAACAGTTAGCTTTCTCCTCACGGTCGTTTGGCAGTTGAACGTTGTTTCTGGTTGGAGTAGGTCACGTTTAAAATGGCTGCGCTGATTCAGAATCCTGCCAAATGTGAAGTGTGCTCCATCATACGTTTTGTTCATGCAAGAGGTCAGTGACCAGCGGATATTCACAAAGAAATTGTTTCTGTTTATGGGAACATTATGAATCAACAAAACATAATGAAATGGTCTCGTCATTTCTCTGCAGGTAGGACCGATGTTCATGACGAACAAAGAAGAGATCGGCCATCTGTGATCTCTGATGCTCTTCTTTGGAGAATGGAGGAAGCAATTCGTGCAAATAGATGTCTCACATTGAATGAATTGCATCAGATCATACCGGACATGTCAATGACAACTCTTTATGATGTTGTGACTGTCGAGTTAGGGTACAGGAAATCATGTACGCGCTGGGTTCCAAAACTGTTAATGGAAGAACACAAAAAGAAAAGGATGGGCTTTGCACTCGACTTCCTCACATGCTATGCTGAAGCAGGTGATGAGTTCCTTGATCACATTGTGACAGGTGACGAGATGTGGGTTTATCACCATACACCTGAATCCAAGCAACAATGAATGCAATGGCACCATTCGAATTCACCAAAAGCCAAGAAATGCAAAACATCGATTTCAGCAAAGAAAATCATGGCTTCTGTTTTTTGGGACAGACAAGGCATTCTTTTGTTGGAATTTATGCCTCCTGGAACAACAATTAATGCTGCTGCATATTGCCACACTTTGAAAAGTCTTCGAAGGGCAATTCAAAACAAACACAGGGGAATGCTGAAAAGTGGAGTCTGCTTGCTTCATGACAATGCTCTGCTTCACACAGCGCTCGTAACCAAAGCACTACTCAAACAATTCAAATGGAACATATTGGACCATCCACCATACAGCCCGGACCTTGCACCCACTGACTTCCATGTCTTCCATTACCTGAAGTCACATCTTGGTGGAAAATCATTCCACAACAATGAAGAGATCAAAGATGAAGTTGAAATGTGGTTCTGACAACAGGCGACAACCTTCTATGACTGTGGGATACAAAAGCTTGTGCACCATCTTAACAAATGTTTGGATAACAGGGGTGATTATGTTGAAAAATAAAAAATAATCCATAAATCTATTTAAGGACTGTGAGCCATTATATCTTTACTTTTCGACATGCCCTTGTAATTACAGGATGAATTAGTGTTTGCTGTGTGTGATGGTCTACCAATCCAGCTTTAATTACAACTGATTTATATTTTGTTTTGGAGCTAATTATTATTTGGTCTATAGTAGTACTAGAATGGTTCATTTCACGTGTAGGGGAGTGGATTGTAATCCCCAAATTATTGGCTGTTAATATGTTCATTGACTCAGATTCTGAATGGCTAATTAAAGACTACATTTAAGTCTCCACATATAAGAACTGTTTTTCTGTTTGTTACTACTTTATTTAGCAAAGTATCAAGCTGAGCATTAAATTTTTTTAAGTGGCAATCTGGAGATCTATATAAACGTATTACAATTAACTTGAATGCTGGAATTTCTATGCCTGATATTTCAAAATCTTTCTCAGTGTTCAAGGTTTCAACAATGTCTAAGTTATTGAATTTGATATCTTTCTTTATATATATGGTGTTCCCTCCATGTGTAAACTGATTTCTACAAGTTTGTGCTGCTAACACATAATCCGTCATTTTCACTGTCTGGATCTCATTTTCTTTCAGCCAGTATTCAGTTAAGCAAAGTATACTACAAAAGCTGGGATATCCACAAGCAAAAAACAACACTGCAATGTGGATCATGGGCCACACAGCATCATTTATCACTCAGAGTAGGCATGCTACTTTCATAGATTATTACTCTTACATTGAAAATGAACACCTTAAAATCAGCCAACATTGTGAGTAAAATAGGTCATTTGGAAATATGCTGAACATCATAATCAGAACGGGAGAACCAATTTCTTTCAACAATTAAGTGATAGTTATTTGTGTACTGTAATTTTTGCTGTTTACTACTTTGAAAAGAAGAAATATCTAGAAGAAATTTCCTTTCATATATTGCTTAAAAGAAATTTGTAAATAATACATATTTTTGTTAATCTACTCACATCACAAATACGGAAAAAAAAAGTCGGCAGAGCACTTACCCATGAAAGGCAAAGGTCACAAGTTTGAGTCTTGATCCAACACACAGTTTTAATCTGTCAGGAAGTTTCATATCAGTGCACACTCCACTGCAGAGTGAAAATCTCATTCTGGAAACATCCTCTAGGCTGTGGGTAAGCCATGTCTCTGCAATATCCCTTCTTCCAGGAGAGCTAGTTCTGCAAGGTTCGCAGAAGAACTTCTGTGGAGTTTGGAAGGTAAGAGATGAGGTTCTGGCAGATTTGAAGCTGTGAGGGTAGGTCATGGGTCATGCTTGGATAGCTGAGTCGGTAGAGCACTTGCCTCGCGAAAGGCAAAGATCCCTAGTTCGAGTCTCAGTCTGACACACAGTTTTAATCTGTCAGGAAGTTTCATATTCTTGATTTCTACCTCTCTCTCCAATTTTTCCATAAATCTGTCTTCCAACTCCTAGTACATCTCTGGCATAGCACATGAGTCCTTCTCTCATTTTTAGCCATTTGTCACTTACATATTCTTCCTTTGTACTTCTCTCCCCTTTTTCCATAAACCTGTCTTCCAACTCTGAAGCCTTACCTACTCCCTTGAGTATCTCCAAATTTAATCTTTCTTTTGCTTTACGTCTCCACACCTTCTTCAACTTCACTTGTATTTCTTACACTATGAGGCTGTAGCCTGAGTTTATGTCTGCTCCTGGGTAAGCTTTGTCATTCTTGAGACAGTTCCTAAAACTTTTTTGTATTAGAATGTAGTCCATTTGTTATCTTTCTCTTTTCAAATTTGAGATCCATGAGTAACATCTCCTTTTGTGATTTTCAAATAATGTGTTACCTGTGATGATGATGTTTGATTTGTGGGGCGTTCAACTGCACAGTCATCAGCGCCTGTACCAGGTCCAAATTTTTACACAGTCCAATATTTTTCACAGCCCAATCTAGACACTGTCATGAATGATGATGATGATGATGAAATGATGAAAACAACACAAACACCCAGTCCCCGGGCAGAGAAAATCCTCAAGCCGGCCAGGAATCGAACCCAGGACTCCATGATCCAGAGGCAGCAATGCTAGCCAGTAGACCATGAGCTGGAGACAATGTGTTACCTAATGTATTTCACACTGCTAATGAGTTTTCCTTGCAGAAGCTAATTAGCCATTTCTCTCTCTTATTTCTTAACTCTAATCCAAATTTTCCCACTGTATCTCCATCTCTTCCTTTGCCCACCACTCCATTCCATTCCCCCATAATGATAATGCAGGCATTTCTACGTCCTTTCTCAAAAAGTTCTTGAATCTTCTCATAATATTCTTCCGGCCTCCTCATATCTATGCTGCCTGGTCAGCATGTATACCTGCATTAATATCATACCTTTGAACTACCCTGCAGTCACACAATCATCAATCTTCCATCAATATATTGCACCTTTACTGCCTATTTTTTTTAGTTTCTCTCCTAAAAGTATTCCTACCCTGTTTGCACCATTCTTGATTTCCCCTGAGTAGAAAAATTTACAGTTACTACTTTCTATTTCTCAGTTCTCTCCCCGTCTTACTTCTCACATGCCAAGCTCATCTAATCTTTTCTTTTTCACCTCCTGCTTTGCTTTTTCTAGTTTTCCCACTTGCAGCAGTGTGAGGACATTCCATGTTCCAATACTTATGTTCCCTTCCTTCAGTATCTCCTTCTTGCCTTCATATATGTTCCCTCTCAGTGTGTTCTGTTTAAACTCGTGTGTATTAAAAGTTATGCCTAATTAAAAATTCTGCTTTAATGAGTAATTGCAAATTTCATGTGACCTAATGTGTAAATATGGACTTAGTGACACTACTCACTAGAAAGACTAGAATCCCAACTTTTCAGTAATGTATTTCAATTTCTGTGAAACCAATTATGAGACAATTAACATCATAGTTTGTTACAAGTTGCATTTCCCATGGCATATTTTGCCTCTGTGCTTGTCACATCCTGACCTTCCCCATCAAACTTTTTTATGCACAAAGTGACATAGCTCACTAATTGAGAAAGACATTAATTATGATTTTTCATAATCTACCATAATTTTCAGTATGGTTTTTGCACCTGTAAATGTAGTATTCCCAATGTGGAGCCATAAAATGATTTCATAAGCTTTTCTAATTGCCTAGACCATCATATATTTCATAAAGAAAATTACTGTTAATGCTTATAGTCATCCTGAGTAGCAAAATGTAACATAACAGTTTTTTATGATTATATAATTGTCGAAATCACAATATGTTCATACACCAGTCTTTATGAGACCCATCATACCACAGAATAGTTAGTCTGTGGGAGCCATCCATTATGCTAACATCTTTGTGTTATTCTCATGAGTAAAAATGTTAGCACTCAAATGTACACATGTTAACATTTCTATGAAAGAACAAGTACCAGTACCTGGAAAAATCTTAGTAATGTCTGTGCCTAAGAACCCAACACTAAATTCTGTAATGCAAGTTTGTGCTTATTTTGACTCAAATATGTTGCAAATAATAGAAAAGTTGGACAATCTTTGTCATCAGAATAATTGATTATTGTATGTTACAGTCTTCATTAAGGACTGGATCAAGTGAAATATCTCTGTGTACTTTTTCTGATGAATTTCTACAAGATACTGTGTTTACTGCAACATATGAAGCAAATGTGAACTGTGTTCTGTGCCACACTCAGTATTTCATTTTTCAGCCTTTTATACCAACAACTGATCCACTGATAGTATTTCTAAGAACTGTGGTTCAACAACATCATAATTTATCTAATAAATTCCGTCACCAGGCTGTTGTTGAATGTGATAGCTAATCTGACTTATGCACTACTTGGGTTGCAAAGTTGAGTAAGTGGTCATTATCCCAACAATATAACACGGGTATAATAAAAGTTTGAAAAAGTGAACCCTAAAATTTTGGAGTAACATACAGTATTAAGTAACACCACTATTCATTAAGGTTTTCAGGTTCACTGCTGCAGACTGGTACACTACTGAAGAGACAAAGAGGAAGAAATGACAAAAACCTGAGCACAATAGGCTTGAGTTCAGTGGCTACTTCACAACCTGGGCTATCAGAGTCCTTCCCTCCACCACCAGCTTTTCTGAACTACTTAGATCGGAGTTATCCTTGCAAGACATCCTCCACTCCTGTAACCCTCCTCACCTCACACTCTGTTAACCCACTCTCTCCACATCCTCTAACCAACAGTTCTCCCACCCTCTGTCCCATCAGCCACCTCCAGTCCATGTCTCCACATCACCTTCATCATGCCACACCCCACCGACTCCAGCCCTCGGGTGTCACATGCCTAGCCCAAGCACTTACCACCTAGCCCTCCCAAATTCCTAGCCCACAAACCTCTGCCTCCCTCCAAACTGCTAGCTACCCACTCCAACGCCTCTTCCGCCTCCTAGTTCTCATCTCTCCCTCCCCTACCCACCTTACCCGACACAACCCCCAGCTCACCTTAGTCCACCTGCCAAAATGCAATCCCACCATTGTGCATCCAGCCATCACAATCTAGGGGCACACATACGTGTGTGTGTGTGTGTGTGTGTGTGTGTGTGTGTGTGTGTGTGTGTGTGTGTGTGTGTGTGTGTAACTATCATGGGAATGTCACAGAAACTAAAAACTACATGCATAAGAAATTAGCTTGAGTCATTTTGCTGACCAAGCTTAGGACTTGTGTAAGTGTCAGTCTATTTCTTAACTCTTACCATGCATGTTTTCACAGATACATAACCTTCTGTTATGTGACAGTTTCTTAGGAACAAAGAGTATTTTCATTTGAAAAAAAAAAAGTGTGTGTGTGTGGGGGGGGGGGGGGGGGGAGGCAGTCAAATGCAACTCCAGAGTTAGAAACCACGAATCTTCCTGATCATATAATAAAAAATTATGTTGGCAGTGGGCGTAGAAGACTGACACCAATTAATTCTCTTGGACCATTAGGAACCACGGAATGCATTAAACTCTTTGATGGAGTGGTGGTGGTCTTTGCTGTCTGGCAGTTAAAGCACCCAGCCAATCTTTTCTGAATCATTCTCCGTAAGTTATGAAAATTATAGTTTCCTGAACTTTAGCTATAGTTTCGCTGTTACCATAATTACCATTACTTTCATGTTAGTAATCAGTTAATTTACCCACATATTGATCAGGAAAACACAATTTCCATATTTGTTTATCCTGTGGGAAATGTGTTCCTCACTGAACATGACAGACAGATTGCATGGGTTTGATAGGTGTGGAGGGTAAAATGGACAGGTAAAGCATGGGAATAATGTAACAAGAAGATGTCTGAATACAAAACAGTTCCTTTAATGGAATGTTAACAGGTACAATTAATTCCATTTACAAATATGTAAGTTACCACAAAAATTTCTATGAATAAAAACTCTCAATCAAGATAGTCTGGTAATTCCCACCACTCATGAAGGCATTATGACTAACACTGCAACTGCTGTGTTCAGATGCAGGCTGAGTTGGTATCCCTTCACTCCCAGCTTCAGGCAGTGTTGGCTTCGGTCACACAGCTTGAGGCTGTTGCCAATGGGCATCACTGTGGGGGTCCGGATGGGGGTTTGTCGGGGATGGCCAGCTCATCCCATGCATCCCCCGATCGGACTACAACTGTGGCTGCCCAGAATACTGCCCACATTGAGGCTGATCCCTCACCTGTGGTAGAGTGGGAGGTCGTCTCGAGGTGTGGTAGGGGGCGAAAGACATTCCGAAGGCCTCTCCAGTTTGTCTGACGAACCGGTTTCAGGCTCTGTCTCTGGCTGATTCTGATCTAAGGCCAGAGATGGCTGCTTGTCCTGTTCCAGAGGTTGCCCCTCAGTCTGCAAGATCTGGGCAGTCGCAGAGGGTGGGCTTACTGGTAGTTGGGAGCTCCAACGTAAGGCGCGTAATGGGGCCCCTTAGGGATATGGCAGCAAGAGAGGGGAAGAAAACCAATGTGCACTCCATGTGCATACCGGGGGTAGTCATTCCATATGTGGAAAGGGTCCTTCCGGATGCCATGAAGGGTACAGGGTGCACCCATCTGCAAATGGTCGCTCATGTCGGCACCAATGATGTGTGTCGCTATGGATCAGAGGAAATCCTCTCTGGCTTCCGGCGGCTATCTGATTTGGTGAAGACTGCCAGTCTCGCTAGTGGGATGAAAGCAGAGCTCACCATCTGCAGCATCGTCGACAGGACTGACTGCAGACCTTTGGTACAGAGCCGAGTGGAGGGTCTGAATCAGAGTCTGAGACGGTTCTGCGACCGTGTAGGCTGCAGATTCCTCGACTTGCGCCATAGGGTGGTGGGGTTTCGGGTTCCGCTGGATAGATCGGGAGTCCACTAAATGCAGCAAGTGGCTACACGGGTAGCAGGGGTTGTGTGGCGTGGACTGGGCGGTTTTTTAGGTTAGATGGCCTCGGGCAAGTACAGAAAGGGCAACAGCTTCAAAGGGCGCGTGGCAAAGTCAGGACATGCAGGGACCAAGCAGCAATCGGTATTGTAATTGTAAACTATCGAAGCTGCATTGGTAAAGTACCGGAGCTTCAAGCGCTGATAGAAAGCACCGAAGCTGAAATCGTTATAGGTACAGTAAGCTGGCTGAAGCCAGAGATAAATTCAGCTGAAATTTTTACAAAGGCACAGACGGTGTTTAGAAAGGATAGATTGCATGCAACCGGTGGTGGCGTGTTTGTCGCTGTTAGTAGTAGTTTATCCTGTAGTGAAGTACAAGTGGATAGTTCCTGTGAATTATTATGGGTGGAGGTTACACTCAACAACCGAGCTAGGTTAATAATTGGCTCCTTTTACCGACCTCCCGACTCAGCAGCATTATTGGCAGAACAACTGAGAGAAAATTTGGGATACATTTCACATAAATTTTCTCAGCATATTATAGTCTTAGGTGGAGATTTCAATTTACCACATATAGACTGGGACACTCAGATGTTTAGGACGGGTGGTAGGAACAGAGCATCGAGTGACATTATACTGAGTGTACTATCCGAAAATTACATCGAGCAATTAAACAGAGAACCGACTTGTGGAGATAACATCTTGGACCTACTGATAACAAACAGACCCGAACTTTTCGACTCTGTAAGTGCAGAACAGGAAATCAGTGATCATAAGGCTGTTGCAGCACCCCTGAATATGGAAGTTAATACGAATATGAAAAAAGGGAGGAAGGTTTATCTGTTTAGCAAGAGTAACAGAAGGCAGATTTCAGACTACCTAACAGATCAAAACAAAAATTTCTGTTCCGAAACTGACAATGTTGAGTGTTTATGGAAAAATTTAAGGCAATTGTAAAATGCGTTTTAGGCAGGTACGTGCCAAGTAAAACTGTGAGGGACAGGAAAAACCCACCGTAGTTCAACAACAAAGTTAGGAAACTACTGCGAAAGCAAAGAGAGCTTCAAGTTTAAACGCAGCCGAAACCTCTCAGACAAACAGAACCTAAATGATGTCAAAGTTAGCATAAGGAGGGCTATGCGTGAAGCGTTTGGTGAATTCGAAAGTAAAATTCTATGTACCAACTTGACAGAAAATCCTAGGAAGTTCTGGTCTTATGTGAAATCAGTAAGTGGCTCGAAACAGCATATCCAGACACTCGGGGATGATGATGGCATTGAAACAGAGGATGACACGCGTAAAGCTTAAATACTAAACACCTTTTTCCAAAGCTGTTTCACAGAGGAAGACCACACTGCAGTTCCTTCTCTAAATCCTCGCACAAACAAAAAAATGGCTGACATCAAAATAAGTGTCCAAGGAATAGAAAGGCAACTGAAATCACTCAACAGAGGAAAGTCCACTGGACCTGACGGGATATCAATTCGATTCTACACAGAGTATGCGAAAGAACTTGCCCCCTTCTAACAGCCGTGTACCGCAAGTCTCTAGAGGAACGCAAGGGTCCAAACGATTGGAAAAAAGCACAGGTAGTCCCAGTCTTCAAGAAGGGTCGTCGAGCAGATGCGCAAAACTATAGACCTATATCTCTGATGTCGATCTGTTGTAGAATTTTAGAACATGTTTTTTGCTCAAGTATCATGTCATTTTTGCAAACCCAGAATCTACTCTGTAGGAATCAACATGGATTCCAGAAACAGCGATCGTGTGAGACCCAACTTGCTTTATTTGTTCATGAGACCCAGAAAATATTAGATACAGGCTCCCAGTTAGATGCTATTTTCCTTGACTTCTGGAAGGCGTTCGATACAGTTCCACACTGTTGCCTGATAAACAAAGTAAGAGCCTACGGAATATCAGACCAGCTGTGTGGCTGGATTGAAGAGTTTTTAGCAAACAGAACACAGCATGTTGTTATCAATGGCGAGACGTCTACAGACGTTAAAGTAACCTCTGGCATGCCACAGGGGAGTGTTATGGGACCATTGCTTTTCACGATATATATAAATGGCCTATTAGATAGTGTCAGAAGTTCCATGCAGCTTTTCGCGGATGATGCTGTAGTATACAGAGAAGTTGCAGCATTAGAAAATTGTAGCAAAATGCAGGAAGATCTGCAGCAGATAGGCACTTGGTGCAGGGAGTGGCAACTGACCCTTAACATAGACAAATGTAATGTGTTGCGAATACATAGAAAGAAGGATCCTTTATTGTATGATTATATGATAGCGGAACAAACACTGGTAGCAGCTACTTCTGTAAAATATCTGGGAGTATGCGTGTGGAACCATTTGAAGTGGAATGATCATATAAAATTAATTGTTGGTAAGGCGGGTACCAGGTTGAGATTCATTGGGAGAGTCCTTAGAAAATGTAGTCCATCAACAAAGGAGGTGGCTTACAAAACACTCGTTCGACCTATATTTGAGTATTGCTCATCAGTGTGGGATCCGTACCAGATCGGGTTGACGGAGGAGATAGAGAAGATCCAAAGAAGAGCGGAGTGTTTCGTCACAGGGTTATTTGGTAACCGTGATAGCGTTACGGAGATGTTTATCAAACTCAAGTGGCAGACTCTGCAAGAGAGGCGCTCTGCATCGCGGTGTAGCTTGCTGTCCAGGTTTAGAGAGGGTGTGTTTCTGGATGAGGTATCGAATATATTGCTTCTCCCTACTTATACCTCCCGAGGAGATCACAAATGTAAAATTAGTGAGATTCGAGCGTGCACGGAGGCTTTCAGACAGTCGTTCTTCCTGCGAACCATACGCGACTGGAACATAAAAGGGAGGTAATGACAGTGATACATAAAGTGCCCTCTGCCACACACCGTTGGGTGGCTTGCGGAGTATAAATGTAGATGTAGATGTAAACATACAGGGTGCCCACCACCTGTGAGGGATGTAACCAGTTTACATAGTTTTTTTAAAACAACATGAGAAACATTGTTTTCATTTTGAGGTGTGGTAAGCAGTGCTAATCTAACACAGTCATCAAGGAAATCTAAAAACAAAAATAAATGAACTTGGAGGTACTGTGAGTGTATCTAACACAGTGATGAAAGTAAAATACATAATCCAAAAAGCTGAACTTCCGGTAATGTGAGTGAAGTTAATCTAATGCAGTGGTCAAAGCAAAGCAAATTACAATATAAGAATAAACGAACTTGCTGTACTGTACTTGAAGCTGATCTAACACAGTTGGAGATTTCAGTCCCTAACAGCTATACATGAGAAACTGCAGTGCTTTGTGTACAGTTCACATGTGGTGGTGACATCCAAAGCATGAGACCCAGTGACCATGAAAACTTTGGCCACTGTATCCATCATGATTTTGGTAAGTGGAAAGGGTTCCAGCCACTGAGTGACTGTGTTGATGATGGCAAGGATGTACCAGTAGCCATTTTATGATGGAAGGGGGCCTACAATGTCAATACAGCCACAGGAAAAATGATGGTCCACTGAGGGGGAAGGGGGAAGATGTGTTAGGAGTGTGCCCATGATGGCCTACCTCAGAGTGTTGGCATGGGAGGTAGGTGTGTATCTCGAAAGTCCAGCTGGATACCAGACCAGACAAAATTCTCCTGTATGAGGGCCACAGATGTATGGATACTGAGGTGGGATAGGCCACGGAGCTGCTCAGACAGGGGGAAGGTTGGGGCATATGCACTCCAAGAGCAGCCTGGGTGATTGGAACTCGCGTGAAAGTCACACCAGATCACTGAGTCCATTTTGGGAACCATGTGCAGTTTGAGATTTAGACTGGTGTTCGGGTCACTGTGCAGTCTTAACTGCTTGGGCTCAGCTGGCTGGGTGGTGGACAGGGCAGTGTGGTCAAGGGGGGCATTGAGCATACAGGAGCAGCTGAGGCAGTCAGTGATGGTATTCTCAATACCTGTCACATACTTGGTGTCAGTTTTGAGCTGCGGTATGCATTCCTGCTGACAGAGCTGCCTAGGGGAAATCTGTGTGCCTTCTTTTTGACAATACCCTGGGTAGTGGTGAGTGAAGACTGTGAAGGGTCATCCTTCCACAGAGGGGTGGAAGTACTTTACCTACAATGAGGAGCTCACAGTTGTACGTGGCCCAACTCTGCTGCAGTGCTGAGAGCTGTTTGGAAAAGTATGCCAGTGGCTGCCAGAAACCTTCACTGTGTTGTTGAAGTAAGCACCTAGGGCAGACTGGCTGGTGTCAGTAATGATATCAAACAGTGTGATTAGATGGGGTTGGGTCAGGACGGCTGCATGCCAGAGGTCACATTTCATTTGTTCAAAACACTCTATCATTTGCGTCCAACAGGGAATGGGCCTGCTACCTTTAGTGTGGTCACCCTGGATTGTGCAAGGAGTGGCGCTTGCACACTTGCACCAGTCTTCAGATGGCACCAGAAAATTTTGCAAATCCTGAGGAATCTGTGGAGTTTTTTAAATGTTGTGGGGCATGGGATTTTGGCTACGGCCCAGATCTTCTCGTTCAGCAGGTAGGAGCCCGTGGATTATATCCTGTATCAATGGAAGTTGATCTGAAAATAAATCATGGAGGCATTGGCAGAGTTCCTTTAGATCACACAAGTAGTTGTGGATATCATCCAGGTAGGCAAAACATCCCAAGGTACCACACAGGACACTGAAGCATTGCCAGATCTGGGTGGCATGCCAGAACCCAAAGGACATAAATACGATTTTCAAAAAGACTAATGGGGGTGATTATTGTCATCTTCTCCACATCCTCCAGGTTGACCAAAATCTGTGTAAATGGTTTTGCACAGTCTACCTTCCTGAGGACTGTTGAGCCAGACAGATTGTCACTGTAGCTGCACAAGAGGGGTACTGGGTAGTAGTTAGGGACCATCCTGGCATTGAGGGCCCAAAAGTCACAGCACATGTGCAAAATGCCATCTTTTTCTGGGCTAAGATGTAGGGCAGGGACCCATAGCAATTGCTGCCTCAATTTCAGTCTGCACAGTTCTTCATTCACCCCGCAGAAGGCAGTAAGGGAGCAGAAAATAGTGGGCCTAACATTGTTGTGATGTAGTGGAATTTATCATGGTGTACCTTCTAGGGAGCACTTGAAGGATGGACGAGGAGAGGAAACTCAGCAAGGAGGTCAGCAAAAGAGATGGAATATGACAATTTCTTGATGACAAAATGTGTCGCAGTGCGGGATCTGCAAGGAATGGAGCAGCAGTATGTGTCATTGATGATACAGTGATTTGCAATTTTGAGGAGGAGGCCATAGTGGGCAATGAAATCAGTGCCAAGGATAGGGTCCATAACATTGGCCACAGTAAAGATCCATGCAAAATCTCTGGTGAGGCTGAGGTCAATTGGCTGGGTGTAGGTGCAGTAGGTCATGATTTCAAAGCCATTTACCTTGGTTAGGAGGAGGGGGCAGGAAGGCCAGAGGAATGTAACAGTTTACATGGATATATGGATAGGTCAAAGTCATAGTGGGGAATGAACATTGGCCACAGTAAAGGTACATGTAAAATCTCTGCTGAGGCTGAAGTCAACGGACTTGGTGTGGGAGCAGTGGGTTGTAATTACAGATCCATTTACCGTGGTTAGGAGGAGGGGGCAGGGAGGCCAGAGGAAGGTAACAGTTTGCATGGATACATGGAGAGATCAAAGCTAGGGTCATGCAGGTAAGCTGTTGGAGAGGAGGGATTCCAACAATCGTGCACAAACAGGTGCTGAGAAATAGTGATGCAGCTGGGAGCACCTACTGCCAGTGATGCTCTGTAAGATTGAGTGAGTAAATGACGGTATCATCCAGGTAAACAAAACAACATGAGGTACCATGTACAATGTTGTCAATACAGTGTTGCCAGCACTGGGTGGCACTGCAGAGACTGAAGGGCATAAGAACCCTTTCAAACAGACTAAAGGGGATGATTACTGCTATCTTCTCCACATTGTCTGGGATGACCAGAATATGCATAAATACTTTTGCACAGTCAACCTTGCTGAATACTGTTGTGCCAAACACATCATCACTTTAGCTGCCCAAGAGGAGCATTTGTAGCATTTTGACTACTTTGTTTCAACATTTTTTGTCCTTGTTGTCGACATACTGCATTGTGATACTGGCTGAAAAAATGGGTTGTGGATGTGCAACTACTGTCTACTGTAAATGATGTAGCTGACAGATGCACAATTGCATTTCACAGTCTTTTACTTTCATTATTCACAACCCCCAATATTACACAGTTATATGGCCAGTGCACTGTTGTTTAACTTTTGATAAGCCTCAGTAATAGGTTGTAGGTGAACTGTCACATACTGCTACAATAGTTTCCTGCTGTACATCTTCGAGCAGTAAAAACCTAACCACAAAGTTCACAGTTCTTCAATAATAGACAGGTACAAATGGAGCAGGCACTGTCATTGGTTTAACAAATGACCTATTGGTGTCCCAGATAGCACAGTAAGCCGGTTTCAAACTTGTTTCTGGATGTAAAGTTCAAGTATATAAGCTTGATCAAAGCTGGAATATTCAGGCCTGTTAGTTGGATTCAAGCTTGAAACAAACATCAAAGTTGGCAGAGTTCAAGCTATATTTCAAGCTTGACTTATCAAGTTTGGCTCCAGCTGTATCTACACACGTGGAATACAGCCTGGTATTTACAGCTTGTTTTAAGCTACATAATTATTAATCTGAATTTATTGAACCTAATTAATTAAATAAATACCAGAATGGAAATGGTGTGAAAAAAATTATCAAGCCATGTATGTTTAATTTTTTTTTATTTTCAAAGTGTTTAAAATTGTTTTATTTTAAAATTTAATTATTCTGAAGCCCCTCCGGCCCCAGCACACAGACCAGAGCAGGATCAAATATCGCTGACTTCTGCCGGTATAATGATCCTGTAAAAGGTAAAAGAAAATGTTAGCCATACCTAAACATAAAAAATGTAAAAAGTTTAAACTGATCAACCTAAATATAATTTATGCCCCAGATTAGCAAAATAACTTCAAACTCACTGATGCAGTAAAAATCATTAACTAGTATAAACGTCACTGAGAAAGCAGCTGCTTCCGGTGACTTCATTCCAAAGAGTTTTTAAAGTAATTTGAAATAACTTTTTGTTTGAAATTTTTAAAGTAAAGACAATATTTGGGTAATTTTGCGATGACTTCATGAAGAAGCCACACGTCACTATTTCTAACTTTGGCCGAATGATGATTTTGGGTACCTACAAAAATCCTTGCTGACTGTTAGTGGTGAAGCGTTAGAATTTTGTTTATATGGACCAATTCAAGATCGAAGGTTTTTACACTGCTCCCAGTAGATTCATGGGATCAGTAAGCTACTTTCACATTATGGAGTTTTCAGTAGTGATTGTATCACAGTGGATAATGTGCATTGGGTCACCTGACTGTCATAGTCTACCATGTGCACACACACAAGTTTTCTTTTATTGTATTAGCCAGGTATGGAATAGCTGTCTATAACTTTCAATATTTATGATTCGTTACATGCCACTCTCTGAAACCTCCAGTTCTGTAGTGCTACTGTGTGCTATGCGAATTATACTCACTGTGTCCATTTTTATTGCTACAAAATTTTACTGTGTTGCTGTCCCATGTCAATTTTGTGTGGTTTTGTCCCGTTGCAATAAACAAACTTAAAAATCAAAAGTGCTTTCCATATCCTGTTTGTCTTTTTTCCCACTAACACCCATAGATACTAGTGTACCATGGGGCTATGTGTCAAGGTTGGTGAGGATAGTATTTCTCACACTGGTTTCCTGCTAAGGTGACATTCACAGGCCCTTCCATCAGGGATGATGTAATGCAATTTGCACTTGCTGCCATGCAGCTGGAACCATCAAACACCACAGAGGCATGCATCATCATTTAAAATTAGCTGCAGTCGGAGAATTCAGTGCCCTGTGTTCTCTGCTCACAGGGTGACTCTGACTCACTGTATCAGAACTGCAGTGCAAACACGTGCTTTTCTTAACAGAAGAGTGTACCAGCGTGTGTCCCTGACAGCTCCTACAGTACCTCCGAATGCTGGCTGAGCAAACAGCTAATAGCAACTTGGCTCGCTCATTTACCACCCCTATCCCATGCCCGTAATATGCGTGGCATTACCTGTGCAGAAGTTTGAGTGCTGATTCAGTCGCTCCAACTGCTGACAGAATTTACAAAGTGTGCACTGTCACTGCCACCATGCAGTGTCACAAAACTCATTCAAATGACGGCATGCTCATGCGACTTGCACCACTCCGCACTCCTGCCGCCCCTGGACCACCTGCAGACACAGCACAGCTAATAGCCCAGGTGATTAGTGAGATGGGTAAGCTCACTGCTGTCTTGGAGCCCACACACCTGCACCACACCATCCATTGCCCATCTGTGCCCAGTGGTGCTTACAACTGCTAGCACACACAGGTAATGCAAAGGTGCACACTCCCAGCCAGTTCACAATGGCTGCAATGTGCATGGGGCTGGTGAATATTGCCAGTACCATAAGCGTTTTGGCAGAGGTGCTGCAAATTGCCATGCATTGTGTGTATGGGCCCAACTGGCAGTAGGTGCATCCTGCTGTTCCATGATTTTGCAGAGCCATTTTTATGTGATCATCATAGCCGCCACTCCTTGCCACCCTACCCCTTCGACACAGGTTTGGACCTTCCCGTCTATCCCTGCCGGTTATTATCCTCTGCTGTATGCCATCCTCCTTACCTCCTACTCCTCACTCAAGCAAACAGCTCAGCCATCTAAACCTACTGCTCCCACACCTGATCCATCAATCTAGGCCTCAGTAGAGATCTCTCGCACACCTTTACCATGGATAATGTTACAGACCCCATACTTAGTGCTGATTTTATTTATCATTACAGTCTCCTCCTCAGCTTCGCAAACCACTGTCTTGTTGACGCTGTCAGTCCCACCCCACCACCTCTTGCTCCATCAAATAGCTCTTCTACTCCAGCCCTTTAACCAGTCTTCTTACTACATTCACCCCAACCCCTCCAGCACTCCCTACGAGGCTCACAACAACACCTGGCATTACATCACCACAATAACAGGGATGCTGATTTTCTGCCGTCCCTGCCCCCTTCTGCCTGACAAATGAAGATCCACGCCAGCTGAGATCAAGGCAGCAATCACTGCAGATGTGCTCTGCCCCTCCAAGAGCAGGTGGACCTCCTCCATGCACTCATGACAAAGAAAGATGGTACATGGTGCCCCTGAAGGGAGTTCTAGGCTCTCAACTCCAGGATGGTGCCTGACCATTACCCCACTCTACTTGTGCACAATTATAGTGATGCCTTGTGTGGAGCTACCATTTTCAGTAAAGTAGACTGTGTGAAAGTATTCTCACAGATACTGGTCACCCCTGAGGGCACAGAGAAGATGGCCATCATTACACCTTTTGGCTTCTTCAAGAGTACCTTCAAGCCATTTAGCCTCTGAAATGCTGTCCAGGTGTGACATTTCCTTGACAATGTCCTATGTGATATTTCTGGGTGTTTTGCCTACTTGCATGATAACCTGATTTATTCACACTATCTCGCAGAGAACTGCTGCTATCTCCAGGAGGTATTTTCTTGCCTCTGGGAGGTTGGTGTCATTATCAACCTGGAGAAGTGCATTTTTAGTATTCCAGAGATCGACTTTCTGGAGCACAGAGTATCGCCCACAGGCTCTCGCCCCCTTGATGGGAAGTTCTGGGCTGTGTCTGAGTTCCCACATCCCACTGCATACAGGGAACTCTGCAAGTTCCTCAGGATGGAAAATTTGTTCAGGCACCACCTAAAGGACTTTGTGAGTGTGCTGTCACCCTGGTTGCTGACCCTGAGCCCCTATAGCTGTGAAACAACATAAATACAGGTCTCAACTTGCCACTGCATATGATACCAGGTGCCCACAAACTCAAATGGTGCAATGTCTATGTCAGTACAACCACCCATGCCTCCACTTGGATCACATCTGCTGATACCTTCCCCAGATTTCTATAAGTTGGCCTTTGAACACTTGCATGACCTGGCCCACCACGGTGTCCATGCATCTGCTGCTCTCATGTAGGAGCATTTTGTTTGGCCCAGTATCCCACATGACTGCACCAACTGGGCCCACACCTGCATTCCATGCTAGCAGTCTAAATTAGGCAGGCACATGCGTGCCCCCATCACTTCCTTCACCCCAGTGGGCCGTCACTTCTCCCACATACATATGGATATCATAGGCCACCTGCCATCACCCAGTGGTCACCGGTATATCTTTATTATCATCAACAGGTTCACCTGGTGGCCTGAAACAGTACCACCTCTGCCCAACATAACTGTGAATACAGAGGCAAAGGCCATTATAGACACGTGGGTTTCCCGTTTTGGGTGCCCCCACCACATCACCGCCAACATCTTGTTTATTTAAGACTCTCACAGCAGCTTGTGGCACATTCATGCACTTCATGACAAGCAACCAACCTGCTGCTAATGACATGGTGGAGTGACTACACAGATCACTAAAAGTTGCCCTCACATGCAACTCTGCAACTTCGTCTACTGCTCTGCTTCCAGTCCTCTTAGATTTCTGGGAGGCACATCTGATACTGAGCTTATGTACAGACAGCAGCTCACTGTCCCAGGTGACCTCATTGAGCCATACTCCCTGCCACCCGTAACCTGCATCATGACCTTTGTGCAACATTTCCACAACTCAATGGCAAGCCTGCACCTGGTGCCTCCCAGGTGACAAGACAATTGCCAGCCCTTCATGCACTGGGACCTCAGCACATGTATGCATGTGATGCTCTGGTTGGATGGCCAGCCACCACTCCACTCACAGTGCTCAGACCTGAACCTTGTCCTCTCTCATTCTCCGTGGCTTCATGGGCACCGTCATGAAGGTCTCAATGAATCACCTGAAGCTGGTGTACATGCTCAACCTGCCTGTGCACAGCACCACCCATTGAGATCAAGGTAGCACAAAGCAATCATGATGGTGCCTTACCTGATTTGATTGGCAGCCTGTGGGACCCCAGGGCGGAGGCCGACTTGCCATTCAGCTCACCAGATAACCCAACAGAGCTATCTATGATGTCAGCCACCCCACCACCACTACTGGGCCCTCCCCTGAATGCTGTGTCCGAGCCATCAGACAAAAATGCCATGCCTCTGGCACTGAGGGTCCATTCACCAGTGCCACAACACCAGCAGGCACCCCCACAGTGACATGTGACCCAGTGGGTTTACCAGTACAGGATGCCAGCAGCAGATGCCCATGACAACAACACAGGACTGTGTACAGTGTACCACCCACACTAGGTGCACTGTGCACCATCTGCCATGTGTCACCTGCCCATGCACTGGCACACTACTGCCTCTCTTGCCTAACCCTACCCCCACACCACACCATGCCTCACAATGCCGGCAAACCGAGGCGCAATGCCACCCTCTGTCTCAGATAGCAGTGGAGCATTGCATCACCCGAATGGCAGACTTGCCATGGGATAATACAATGGCCACCGTGCATGACGTTATCACACCTGCTGTGATGGTATATGCTGGCCCACTGACTCCATGCTGCAGGGCACAGGACCATGATGCATGTCATTGCCACATCTGCCTTCATTGACACAGCCAACACTGCCCCTACCATCACCATGCCAACATCCATTGCAGGGGCCACAGCTGGTGCCTCTGCCACCACTGCCATCGCTGAGAAACCACCCACCATCTTCTTCTCATATGGGGGGAAACTGTGTAGTGACATGCTACAGTGCATGCACACTTGCCTCCCATCTGCTTCCACAGATGACAACAGCAGATGATGTGGATTGGCTGTGAGCAAATCTGATCAAAGTACTGGAATCTCTCTCTGCCATGGACTGCCTTGTGGCAGTCCCAGAATTTTTCACTGAGGAAGCATACAATGGAAAGAGCTCCCTGACCAACATTTCCAACACCAATGCTGAACAATTGACATGCTCACCCTAGAGAAATACTGTTTTATAGTGGGTGTCTTTCGTGTTGTGTGAACTTGAAGACAGGACTTGCCATGCGGTGCAGTGATGGTATTCAGGACATGTACGGTTGCAGAGAAGATGACGCCGGTGAGTCTGTATTGCACGTTTTGGCTGAACAATGATTGCAGGCACCTGGAAAAAAACTTGCTGAGTGCTAGTGGCAGAGTGTTAGAATTTTGTTCATATGAACCCATTCAAGATTGATGTTCTTCACATCTCCCCCAGCAGTTCCAAGGGATCAGTAGGCTGCTTCCATATCATGGAATTCTCAGTAACGATTTATCACAGTGGACAGTGTGCCGTGGGTTGCCCGATTGTTGCAGTCTACCACGTGCATGGCTGCAAATTTTCTTTTCTTTTATTTGCAAGGTATGGAATAGCTATGTATGACTTTCAACATTTACAATTTGTTACTTGTCACTTTCTGAAACCTTCAGTTCTTTGAGGCTATTGTGTGCTATGGGAATTATGTCCACTGTGTCCATTTTCATCACTATGTAATTTTACTGTGTTAATGTCCTATATTGATTTTTATGTAACTGTGTCCTGTTCCAATAAAGGAAATGAAAAATCAAAAGTACTTTCTGTGTCCTGCTTTCCTTTTTCTTCCTGCTAACACCTGTATGTGCTAGTGTACCATAGGACTACTTGTACAAGGTTAATAAGGAAAGTATTTCCCACACAACTAAACTGCATATTTAACAGTGCAAAGTGCAACAGGAAACACTGTGGCTTTAGCAAGCACTTCATAGCTACAATTTATTTGGTTGTCAGACTGAACACTGAAAATTACACTATTTTCTTGTTGTGGAGGTGCTTTAGGTATTTTTCTCCTATCACTGCAGTTGTAAACCTTTACTGAAGATTACCAAAATAGAGTCCCCAATAGTTTTGCTTTTGACTTCCTCATTCAGCCCTTATTGAGCTACAGAAAGGGACAGTTACAACACTCAGCACACTATATTCATGGCTGCAGTGTACCTACTCGACACCCATCTCCAGTTCCCACAAGGCCAGAACCTTCCCTTGCTGTAAAACTTATCCCAACAGTAGGATAACATGTGGCTTTGGACAAAGAAGGCCTTTCAAGGCTTGCTGAGACTGTATCCAGTTTTACTTGGTGGAGTGATTGTAGAAGAGCCTGAAGAATGCACTCATGTAATGCTGTAGATGTATTCACCTATGTTCTAGGAACAGATAGGAACAGGCCCAAATGCAGGAAAAATGTCATTTCCTGCACTAGAAGAAAGGAAAAAAAGGTGAAATTTCAAGGATGATAAGATATTCACTCGAGGTGTTCCAGTCTTCTCAAACTACAAGGGCACAACACAGTGCAACAGACAGTCAAAGAGTTATGTATTCAGTTGTCCAGTTACCATGGCTGCATAATAGGCTGTTAAGAGTCAGTTACACTTACTAATTTAATGGTTGTTTTGATAGGCTGCCCAGACTCATCTTTTGAATGCTGGCCCTAAGTTCGCCTTTACTCAAACAACCCAAAAAAACATAGCTTTCAAAACATATTTTGTCCACATTTTATTATTTAGCTCGCTAAAACAACATTTTTTTTGCAACAAACCACATTAAAACACAGAAAGCGTGAATATAATGGAATAAATCTGAAGGAGATATCAAGGTGGTAAGGTAATGACCACAGTTCTCTCTTCTAATCATCAATAATTTTATTACACGACACCGAGCGAGGTGGCGCAGTGGTTAGCACACTGGACTCACATTCGGGAGGACGACGGTTCAATCCCGCGTCCGGCCATCTTGATTTAGGTTTTCCGTGATTTCCCTAAATCGCTCCAGGCAAATGCTGGGATGGTTCCTCTGAAAGGGCACGGCCGACTTCCTTCCCTGTCCTTCCCTAATCCGATGAGACCGATGACCTCGCTGTTTGGTCTCTTCCCCCAAAAAACCCAAACCTTATTACACGACAAACGTACAGGTCGAAGACTAGGCGGGAACTGAGGTCCCGGAAGTATACAATAACAAAGATCAACTCAAAGACATAATACACATATGATATTTTGGCATATCGATCTGTGGAATGATGCCACAAATCCATTAATCAGATCCTGTATGAAGTTTCATATGCAAAAGAAATGCTATACTTGGCTATCAAATTTGAATAAGCGTTTTTAAAGTTTATATCAGTATATGAATAATAATATCTTTTGTGAATATATTCTAGTTTTATTTTTAACTCATTGGATAAACTGGTTAATCTTAAGAGGATGTAATTGCAGATGGTTTAATCAAAAAGGTAATCTACCCTCAAAATATATTTGCTATATAACTGCTAAATATTTGAGATTCAATTAGTTGTTTGTACTTTTTATAAAATTTATTTCTCAGGGAATTGCACATTCACAACCTCACCAAATCAGTTATATAAAAAATGGTGGTTTTACAATCTTCCCCCTTGGATAAATTTTTCCAGACACCTGAGCATAGTTTCCATACTGGAGCCTTGAAAAGAGTTATCATACCAGGTCTTAATGGTCTAATTACAGTAAACTTACACATCAGTAAAACTCCAGAATCAATTGTTGAAACATGATTAGAATAATGGCTGGAACACAGTTACTTACTGTTGAGAAATCAAAATTCTTCGAAAAAGGAAGGGAATCTTATGATAATCATGCAATATTAATATTGAATAATGAGATGATGGACACACAGTCAGGTATCACAGGGTCTCATCAGCTTGTGTTCCTCAGTTCAATATTGTATATCATATATATACTGCTAATCTCAAACTTGTTTACCACCAATCATTAAACTAGTGCAACGTACAGGCAAGATATGCCTCTATTCCATGTCCAAATCTCCCTTGCTTTGAAGTCCCAGTGACACCCAGTCAAAAAGCATTACACTTCAGTTGACAAAACTGCTAAGACCCTTGAATGAATGGTTAATGCAGTTTTGGCAGTTGGAAATGAGTTCTGTTTTGTGGAAAGCTGATTTCTTCTATATTACATTTCATTCAATCTGGGACCCATAAAATGTCAAAGATGTTTTTACTAATATCGAGGTTGCTCTGAGAGTTTATGTATCTGTCACTTATAATCACAAACAACTGTGGAACAATGTTGCTTTCAAAATTGAAGTTTACCAGAACTAGGCTCCAAACTCCCAACCTCTATGCTAGAAGACAGGGTCAATGTTTTGGAATTATGTCAGTATGGAGTGTAGTTACCCAGAGAAGAAGTACTACACATACAGTTATGTGTAATGACAGCTATGAGCATCATAATAAGTGTATGCCCTTCTCCTTGCAAAGAGGTTTTCCGTGCAGCACCTACTGTAAAAACAAAAAAGTTAATAGCATTACACTTTCCAAGAGCATAAAAAATACATTCCATGGCGCCTAAACTTCAAGTTTGCACTGGAAAATTCATATACTAACACCTGCACAAATTTTTATGGAGTGCTTTAGGTAGTACATCTATACCTATTACAGTCAATCTCAATTTCAGAAATAAATTTAAATATTTGAAACTGTAGTTTGTCATTAAATATATAAATATTAAAATATGATACAAGCTTTAAGGGTTATCCTTTTTAAACAGTTCACATATTGCATGACAGCTGATTATTATATCTTACACATACTTTGAAACAGAAATCAATATTTCGTAAATTATAGATTGCTACTCACCGTAATGATGACCCACTGAGTTGCAACAAGGCACAATGAAAAGACTGTTTACACATTATAGCTTTTGGTCAAGGTCTTCTTCAGCAAAGAAAACATTCCCATTGGAACTGCTGGTAGTAGCAGTCGTGTGTGTGTGTGAGGTGTGCCTACTTGTGTGAATGAGTGTGAATGTGATTTCTTAGCTGTCTTCTTGTGGTTGATAATCAGTTGTAACTAAAATGTAATTGCAACAAGGCTGGATGAAGAGAAAAAAATGCAAAAATCACCCATCAATTAGGAGAACCTAATGGAATACCACACAGCATCCCATCAACACATCAGGTTGAGGTACTCATCTGGTAAAACACATGTTCTGCTATGTGGAGAAGGCAGTATCTATCTGTTGCACATCTTAATCTGACAGGAACAATCAATCCTTCAAAGTCTTTTTTAAGTGATCAAAGGAGTGTGGGGAGGGATCAGGGCTATAGGGCAGGAGCTTGAGTGTCTCTCAGTTGTCCATAATGAACAAGTCTGGCCTCCGAGGTTGACTTGTGTCTTGTGTCAAACCATAAGCAGCACATAACTTGGTGCACCATTCCACAACTGTTGTTTTCAACAGGCATGCTGCCCCCTACACGTTCTTTATACTCTGTTGGATGCCTACTGGTGTTTATCCTGTGGCAGCCAAGAAGAGAATAACAGCATGTTGGTCCTGTCTGGATGCAATAATGTCATTACAGTTCATGTTTCCACATTTACTGCATGCATGTCAGAAATACATAACTGACACACTAATCCCTTGCCTACATGTTGGTGCTTATATACCCACATCAGAGACATGGTGCGTTTCATATATGCTGCAGCAATGCCCTCCAGAGGAAAATTTTTGATCACTCTTATAATACAGAAGTCCAAACAGTTCTGTGGCACTTAAGAGGTTTTAGAAGGGGGTTTCCACCATTTCTTGGCTTACAAGATCCCTAAACTTGTCACTGGCTGTACACTTTAAGATGTGTCAGAATATATTAGCTCTGCTGTTGTTTCCTGCCACAGTGGATCCATATGCAACTTGTTATATGAGGCATCATTCTCTTAAGGAAAAACTGATTATTGGCCATCAGTGTTTATGTTTGCATATGAAAAAGATGTTTAGGAATGTAATAAGTGTATTTTATAATAGGTGTGGATTGTAGTATAAGCAGTGCAATAAAAAAAAGAAAGTCGTGTGACTAGAGCCTCCCGTCGGGTAGACCGTTCGCTGGGTACAAGTCATTCGATTTGACACCACTTTGGCGACTTGCTCGTGATGGGGATGAAATGATGATGATTAGGACAACACAACAGCCAGTCCCAGAGTGGAGAAAATCTCTGACCCAGCTGGGAATCGAACCCGGGCCCTTCGGATTGACATTCTGTCGCACTGGCCACTCATCTACCGGGGGTGGACAGCAGTGCAATTACTTAAATATTTACAAAATCCACTCACCCATCATGTACCCAAAGAGGCTGACACTCTCCTGCCGGCACAGTGTGTGTTGTTTTCTCATGAAATATCAGGACAGACACATAATCAACTGTGCTAAGAACAGCAAGCAGTGCAAAGCACTGAATCAGAAGACACCAACAGCTACCTTCATGGCAACTGTACCCAATTTTGGCAATGCTCCTTGTTTAATACATTGCTGATTCACAAATTGCAGTTTCTTACTATGATGCAGATCTTCTGAAATGTGAAATTTGATAGTGGAGACATTAACTAAGGAAATAACTGTAAGTGTACCATGCAGTTAAATTTCTTTGATGACTGATTGCGGTAGTATGAGGCCCCACAAAACAATAACGTCAGGGAAGGAGGATGATCACCCTCGTTGCTCTGTCTAAGAATATGGTTCAAGACTATTATCATGATTTGTTACAGTTTGTTGATGAGAATCTAGCAACTTCTAAGAAATCACAGGCAGTGAATTAACTAGGAAGGAAACTTTCAGACTGGACAATGTTTCAATCTAGACTTGAAGGACAAATCACAGAGCTGGAGAAAGAGAACCTTTGTTTAATGTAGAAGTTCAGATGCAGTTTTTGGTGCAGGCAGCTTCTACATTTTTGGTGTAGCAGCAACCTCAACGAATGTGTCAACAATGGTGAAAATAGATGCAAGTGTGACAAAACCAGGAAGCACTATCTTTATTGGATATCAAGATAAGGATGCTAAAGAACTGAGGAAGAGATATGCAGATCTATGAGCTCTTATACAGCATAGGATAAAAATAAAGAAAATGAGGAGCACAACAATGAGTTAATTACATAAATGAAGACTCAGAAAGATGGCAAGAAGATCTTGGAAAAATTCAAAGTTAAATGAAATACTGAAAGTGAGCTGCCCAGGAAAGAGAGACCCTTAATCATTCTGCAGAAAAGGACAGGATTTACAAACAGAACTTGGAAAATAACTTTCATGTACAGAAATTTGAACAGCAGATAAAGACAAAGTTCAGAACAGGATCCAAAGACTGACCCACAGTGCATCACATCACTGATGTCATTTCAAAATTGAGGAAGATTCTGACACAGGGAGTGTCAAACAAGAACTACCACTTGATGACCTGACACAACACATTGCAGGGGTTTAATTCAGCTTTTAACCTCTGCAGCATCCAGCAGCACAGTGTTTGCCCACTTCACACATGTGGAAAGCCTCTCTTTGGTTCTCAGCAGAGAGCACTATGAGTGTTATTTTCATTCAACTGTGAATACCCCTTCCTGCTGCTGGCCCTGATAAATTTTGACACTGATGTGCGAGTATCACCAGTCACATCCAGCAGCAGTGAACACAGCAACAACCACCGCCTAAAGATGTCTAGCAGCTGTTTTGATGAAATATTATGGGACTCACACAATGTTATCCTATGACAAACCCAACAAGTGTATTTGCAACAGATATGTTGGCAAAGCCTGAAAAGTCATATAATGGTAAGTCTACATTCAACTTTGGTCCATTGCTGTCAAGGATTATTTAACAGTACAGACATGTACCATGTGTAGAGATTATTGATGTAGAGCTTAATTCTGTATGGCTACAGAAAAGGTGTGCTAACATGGCAGGGAGAAGGGCCCTATGAAGATGGGCTGTGAGAAGAGTGCAGCTTCTCCAGTTTGTATTCCTTGCATGTTAAGACAAAAGGAATGTGGGAAACAGGGAAAAGAATGTAGCATATCTACATCTACATCTGCATCTATATCTACATCCATACTCCACAAACGACTGTATGGTGCATGGTGGAGGATATTTCATACCAGTAGTAGTCATTTTCTTCCTATTCCACTCACAGAAAGAGGTAGGCTAAAATGACTGTATATGCCTCTACAAAAGACCTAATTTCTCTCATCTTCACAGCCCTTACATGAAATATACATTGACAGTGGCACTGTCATTCTAGTCTATTCCTAATGCCAGTTCTCTAGATTTTCTCAATAATTTTTTGCAAAAAGAAATATCATCTTTCATCCAGGGATTACCATTTGAGTTCATGAAGTATCTCCATAATACTTGTGTGTTGATCAAGCCCACTGGTAACAAATCTAGGAGACCACCTCCGAATTGCTTTGATGTCTTGCCTTAATCCTAGCTGGCAGGGATCCCAAACACACAAGCAATACTCAAGAATGGGTTTCTCTAGTGTTCTATACCTGGTCTCCTTCACAAATGAATTCCACATCACTCAAATTTCCCCAATAATCCAAAGTCAACTATGCTTCTTCCCTACTACTGTCATTATGTGCATTTTCCATTTCATATTGCTTTGCAACTTTACGCCTAGATATTTAGTCATGTCAATCAGCATACTACTTACTCTGTATTAAAAATTACAGAATTTTTTTCCTACTCATCTACATTTACTTACATATTTTTACATTCAGAGCAAGCTGCCATTCATCACACCAACTAGAAATTTTATCTAAGTCATCTTGTATCCTCCTACAGTAACTGAATGATAATACCTTCCTGTACACCACAATGTCATCAGCAAATGGCTGCAGATTGCTGCACACTCTGTCCATCAGATCATCTATGTACATAGAGAATAAGACTGGTCTTCTTGCATTTCCCTGGGATACTCCTGACAATATTCTTGTCTCTTATGAATACTTGCCATGATGGACAGTGTACTGGGTTCTACCAGGTGTACCAGTATGAAATGAGTGTTTTTTTTTTTTTTTTTTTTTTTTTTTGTTTAAAATGAAACACTAATTTTGAATCGAAAAGTAAAAACATTTTATTCAAAAGTACTGACCGCTGCTTTCTATACATTTTGACCACCTTTCTGGCAATTTGTGGACACCATGCCAATAGAAATGTTCGTCTTTTGAAGCAAACCAATCAGACACCCAATTTTCGACTTCTTCGTAGGAATCAAAGTGTTCCTCAGTCAATGCGTGTCACATTGATGAAAACAAATGGTAGTTGGAAGGGGCCAAGTCTGGTGAATACGGCGGGTGGGATAGCAGCTCCCAGCCAAGTGTTTTGATTGTATAGTGAATCAGTTTTGCTTTGTGTGCAGGTGCATTGTCGTGTAAAAAAATTACTTTGCCATATCTTCTGGCCCATTCTGGTATTTTTCGATCAATGCAGAGTTTAAATTGATCATTTGTTGTCTGTAGTGATTAGTATTCACAGTTTCACTGGGTTTTAGAAGCTCATGATACACCACACCTTTCTGATCCCAGCAAACACAAAGCATTGTCTTCTTGCCGAATCAATCTGGTTTTGCAGCCGATGTTGATGGTTGTCCCGGATTAACCCATGATTTTTCCCATTTAGGATTCTTAAAATAAATCCATTTTTCATCGCCAGTAACAATTCGATGAAAAATTGATTTTCTTTCATGTCTTTGAAGCAAAATTTGAGAAATGGTTTTTCGGTTTTCCATCTGTCTTTCATTCAATTCATGTGGCACCCATTTTCCACACTATTGGATCTTTCCCATAGCTTTCAAACGTTCATAAATTGTCTGTTGTGCAACATTTAGCATTGCTGCCATTTGCTTCTGACTCAAAGTATCATCTTCATCCAATATTGCTTGCAATTCAGCGTCTTTGAAGTTTTTTGGTGGTCTTCCATGTTCTTTATTTCTTACATCAAAATCATTATTTCTGAACCATTGAAACCATCTTCTGCATGTTGCTTCTGATAGAGCATGATCACCATATGGCTCGAAAAGCATTCGATGCATCTCTGCAGTACCTTTTTTCAAATAAAAATAAAAAATTAATGCTTTCCGCAAATCATCACTTTCTGGTACAAAATTCGACATTGTTTACATGATGAAAACATATGATGTTGTTTGTTCCATGACTTGATGTATACTAAATATCTTTGACAGATGTCATACCAACCAAACAAAAAAAATTAAGGCTCATTCACAACAAATGTTCCCTATCAACACATTTGTACCTTAATGCTCATTTCGTACCGGTACACCTGGTATTACCCAAAAAGTTTTCGAGGTACTCACATATCTGGGAATCTATTCCGTATGCTTGTACCTTCATTAACAGTCTGCAGTGGATGCCATACCAAATGCTTTCCAGAAATATAGGAATATGGAATCTGCCCACTGCCATTCATCCATGGTTTGCAGTATATTGTGTGAGAAAAGAGTAAGCTGAGTTTTGCATGAGTGATACTTTCTAAACCTGTGCTCATTTGTGGACAGAATCTTTTCCACCTCAAGGATATTTATTATATTCAGACTGCAAATATGTTCAAGAATTCTGTACCAAACCTATTTGAATGATATTCATCTGTAATTTTGTGAGTCCACTCTTTTACTCTTCTTATATACAGGAGTCACCTGCACTCTTTTCCAGTCACTTGGGACTTTGTACTGGATGACAGGCTCACAATAAATGTAAGTTGTGTAAGGGGTCATTGTTGTAGAGTATTCACTGTAAAACCAAATTGGGATTCCATTCAGACCTAATGACTTATTTGTTTTCAACTCTTTCAGTTGCTTCTCTAGACCAGGGATGCCTATTACTATGTCCTTGACTAGGGAGTCTGTATGATGGTCAAATGATGGTATGTTTTTTGTGATCATCCTGTGTGAATGATTTCTTAAATGCAAAATTTAAAACTTCAGCTTTTGTTTTGCTGTCTTCCATAGCCACACCAGACTGTATGGTGACTGGCTGGATAGAAACCTACAAATCACTTAGTGATTTTATATAGGACCAGAATTTTCTCAGATTCTTGGCAAGATGTTTTGCTAAGGTATGATGGTGGTGGAGATGGTGTGTAAAGTACTCACTAGTTGTGGTACGGGGTAACCCCTGTCATGCAGTGTACAGTGGTTTGTACAGTACGTATGTAGATGTGGTAATTGTTGTGCGCTTTGTCCATCAGTCTTTTTACAGATGCATGTATTTCTATTGACCTGCACCTTTCATCATTTGCGCATTCTTTCTTGAACAATGCAACATTCTTCTACCTCAGGATTTTCTGAATATTGTTATTAAACCACAGTGGGTCTTTTCCATCCTTAATCCACTTACCTGGCACATATTCCTCCAGGGCATGATTTACGATCTGTCTGAACTTTGTCCATAATTTCCTGTCAAGCACTGCTAAACACAGAAATATTATTACTGAATTATGGGTGAGACACACAGCAATGAGTCTTGTGTGGCTGTACAAAGATAGACAGTAGTGCAAATTGATGATAGTGGATTTGATAGGTTACTTCAAGATTCATGTAATTTAAATGTTAATCAGTGTGATAAAAAGAAAAACCTGAAGCAAGGAAGCAAGGCAATCAGTTGAGAGTGATGGCACTAAGAAATAAAATAAAATTATATCTTTTGTACAAAAATGAGTTGGACAAGAAATGTATAAAAGAGAGCAGGAAGAAAAACAAACCACCATATGAAATTGTGAGAAACTTTAAGAAGTCACAAGAATGTAAGCTAATAGCAAATGTAGATTAGTGTAGAACTGCAAATAGCTTACCCACAACTCAAAACCACAGGTGACTGTATTATTGAGTGTACAGTAGTAGGTTGCCAGACAGCAGACTGGGAGAAGAAAATAAAAATCAGGAGAGCAGGTGGAACACAGTCAGCTTGTGGATTTATAAAAATAAGTTGCTGCAAGAACCAAAGCAAGATATCATAATTCAAGACAGTGATTTGCACACACAACAAAAGGTGATGATTTAGATCTAATGAAAAGCAGCTGCAGATGATATACCCAAATCTAGAGTTTAGTAAAATAAAGGATGTTTTAGAGTTTCTCCTAAAGGTAAAACCTGACTATTTTGAAAACAATATTCACAAGACTTAACAAGAACATGTGGATCCAAATAAAATTTGCAATAAATCTTAGGATGCCCTGAAGCTAGCAGCTATAGAGGAAATGAAAAATGTCCCTGTTGCACTGAGATATGTGGTGAGGAGGTGAGATAAGGTTGTCCTCAATGGTCAGTCAGTCATGGTTCCAGTACTGGAGGTGGCAGACCATATTCTGTTATGGAGAAGAAATATTTCTCAAAATGTGACACAGTTTCTTGATCTTGCATGAAAAGTCCTCACAAGGCAAAAGGCTACAGTCAACCTGGATAGTGTCTGCAGAAATCTTGTACAGAGAGTAAAGACTTTCAAAACACTGCTAAAATGGTTAGCAATTCAAAGCAGATGCTGTTTACAGTGCAGGAAAAGGCCATGTAGTTTTATGGTTATGAATGAATTACTCAGATTAGCAGAATAAAAGTGGATCAATGTAGCAAAATTCTAAATCTATTAATATAGCAAAGGAAGTAGTTGATCAGGAGCCCAAAGGCTGTCATTATTGTCTTTAATAAGAATTTGATGCTTTCAAAGTTTGGTCAGATTTGCAATGAACACAGGCTCAGTGTGGAAGTTCTTGGAACATCTGCAGAATAGGTGATAACAAATAATTATTTTCAATATACGGATGAAGAAACTGAATACTTAGACCATATGGAGACTGCACTTCATGTGGCAGGCATAAAAAAAGTAATATCATGACTATGGGTCCCAATTTGCACTCTACATTATGAAACAGCAACTGCACTGAGGCTAGGGGACTAAACCTAATGAATGCATTCAATGAATTAGATTTAATTTCTGTGAGCAGGTCTAAGAATTCACTGATGTATCAAAACAGAAGACATAATACTTGCCTCAAGAGAAGCTTTTGAGGGTACAGTATTATAGAATGGTGGGTAGATTATAGTCAACTATAAGCAATCAGGAGCAGTATGCATAGTTGTGAAGTGAGCCCATCATCCAAGCTGCTTTTTACACTCAATTTCCTGGCAGACTGTGTAGATATGGAGCCATACTCAAGGGGCTGGAATGAGAAAAAATCCCAGCTCCTACTTACCATTAAAAAAAAAAATCCACTTGAGGCATTGGTCCCTATCTAATCCTATTCCCAAGAGAAAGGATAAAGGGAAGGAAACTTCAGGGAAACCATGAAAATTAGACATAATTTTTCTTTTTTTTATATTATGAACACCTTGAGTAGTGTGGCTGACAGAGTAGCAGGTCCTGTGTCACACAGCATGACCAAACGTGTCTTCTCATTGAGTAAGCATAGATTCTGTCATCAGTTCTGTTCAGTTTGGGTAGGTTCAGATCAGTTTTCAGCTTTTCATGGCTTGGACATTCCACCTGCAAGGCAAGCCATTCAAGATGGTCCCTAAGAAATTGAAGAAGTATTGCTGATAGCGTGGGTTGCATGTTAGGATGCAGTGTCATTCATTGAGATAATGCCAAGATCTAGCACTGATTTATTGCCAGAATTAAAAAGCTAACAGATCATGTGGCCACAGATCCAGTTCACAGAGTGAGATTCGGTGGTGGGGTAAAAAGTCCCCTCCGGGAATAAAAGTGTGTTGATCTGAGTGGGTCTTTGGTTTGTATAACATGCCAAAATATGCCACGCAAGTGTTCAGACATTGGACACTGAACCACAGAAGAATCAGTGGTCATCTGTGTTGTCTATTCCACAGTGGGTGCTGAGGGGTGAGTTGGCTAGAGGGATACAATTCAGCTGATGTCGATTAACTTGTTTGCCATTCACTGTGATATACCATGCTGATTGGATATCTGATCAGAGAAACTGTGCATGGACTGCTTTCCATATATGCTGCCACATATACAGGGGATACTTAATTTCGATTAGGTTGGGTGGGTTGCACTGTTGCAACACTTTGTAAACTGTTTAAAGACCAGTACACATGATTGAAGTCGATGAAAAATTGTTGGATATGATGAAAGGGGAATGGATTGGTCAATACCAAAATTGGGGCAGGCAAAGAGACTGACACAAAGTCTTGGAATAGAAGTCCAATGAGGTGCTGTGGGCAATGGTGCCAGAGTTTTAGTCAGGAGCTGATGTACAGTGCTGTGACTCTGGTCAGCACATGTATTAGTTCCACCCCACCACAGTCCCGTGGCAGTCATACTGCACTTTGAATAACATCCTTGAGCTGACAAAAGAGCCCACTGCCATCAACAAACATCAGACCAGGAGAGTTAGGACTATTAATAACTGAACCACATATGGTATATGGGAGGCATGATACATATTCACATATTGCGCACATTGGATAATGTTGAAGGTTCATAGCTGGTGATCTGCAAGGCTTGCTCTGATGGTCTATAGCAAATACCTACCATTAATAGCCATTGAGAGACAGAGATTGGCTGTGAATTCAATTCCAAGACATTAAATGATGGTGGTGATGCTAAGGGGGCTGATGCTTCTCTCTGGTAGGCCCTCGCCAATGAGCAAGACCTTGGATTTGGACACATTGAGAGAGCTGCCCGATAGTTCACTGTAAGTTGCCACCCATGTCAGGGCTGCTCAAACTTCATCCTCACTGTGTAAATAAAGGACTAGGTCATCTGCATAGGCCTTGCAACGGAAATGGTACCCATGCAACATCATACCTTCCAAATATTGGTGCAGTGCCTTGAGCACATAAAATCATGGAAAGGGGGCAGCCTTGCCACACAGATCATGGTATGACCAGGGGTGGCATGAGGCAACTGCTGTACATGATTTTGGAAGTCATGCCAGTCAAAAGGCGCAAAACTATCATGACAATACCACTGGAGAAACACATATGCTTAAGGACTGTCTGCAAATGGGAGTGGTCAACATGGCCGAAGGCCTGGCTAAAGTCTACCAACGCCAAGGCACCAGGGAGATGTTGGTGATGAGAAAATGCTATCATGTCTTGGTAATGGCAAAGGGCTGTATGGATATTGTTGTTGCCTCCTAGGGAAATCTGGTCGCAGGATGTGATGTAATGTGTGACCTTCTTGGTCCATTATGCGAGCGGCCATGTAAATATTTTCATTTAGCTGTGATTGGTCAATAATCATGGACCCTTGATCACTCATGCAGTTTGTGAATGGACATAATGATGCCATTGAGAAAAGCATTAGGGACTATGGTCATCAGGGACATCAGTTCTTGTGCCATGGTTGTCCATGTGGAAGCCAACAAAGAATTTAAACTTTTGTAAAGTTTGATCGAGGTACCATCAGTTCCAGGGGATCTGTTATCAGATCCCACCTTGATAGCATTGAGTACTTCATCTGTGGCTACGTCTTTCTGGAGTTCAGGCACTACTGGCAGGGTTGTTCGCAAAATCCATAATGGGGGACACTAGTACTCATGCTTTCACCATATATGCTTTCACCAATCAAATTTTGAATGATCTGAATAACCGAACACCACCCATTGGCATTTTTTGTGATCTCTCAAAGGCTTTTGATTGTGTAAATCATGAAATTCTGCTAGACAAGCTCAAGTATTGTGGCATGAGTGGGATAGTGCACAAATGGTTTAATTCGTACCTAACTGGAAGAGTGCAGAAAGTTGAAATATGTAGTTCTTATAACATGCAAAGATCAGCACATTCCTCAAACTGGGGAACTATCAAGAATGGGGTTCCACAAGGGTCAGTCTTGGGTCCTTTGTTGTTCTTAACATATATTAATGACTTGCCATTCTGTATTCATGAAGAGGCAAAGTTAGTTCTCTTTGCTGATGATACAAGTATAATAATCACACCTGACAAACAAGAATTAACTGATGAAATTTTCAATACTGTCTTTCAGAAAATTACTAAGTGGTTCCTTGTAAATGGACTCTCACTGAATTTTGATAAGACACAGTACATACAATTCCGTACAGTGAATGGTATGACGCCATTAATAAATATAGACCTTAATCAGAAGCATATAGCTAAGGTAGAATATTCCAAATTTTTAGGTGTGTCCATTGATGAGAGATTAAATTGGAAGAAACACATTGATGATCTGCTGAAATGTTTGAGTTCAGCTACTTATGAAATAAGGGTCATTGCAAATTTTGGTGATAAACATCTTAGTAAATTAGCTTACTATGCCTATTTTCACTCATTGCTTTCATATGGCATCATATTTTGGGGTAATTCATCACTGAGGAATAAAGTATTTATTGCACAAAAGCGTGTAATCAGAACAATAGCTGGAGTCCACCAAAGATCATCCTGCAGACGTTTATTTAAGGATCTAGGGATATTCACAGTAGCTTCTCAGTATATATACTCTCTTATGAAATTTGTTATTAACAACCAAACCCAATTCAAAAGTAATAGCAGTGTGCATAACTACAATACTAGGAGAAAGGATGATCTTCACTATTCAAGATTAAATGTAACTTTGGCACAGAAAGGAGTGAATTATAATGGCACTAAAGTCTTTGGTCACTTACCAAATAGTATCAAAAGTCTGACAGATAACCAACAAGTATTTAAGAAGAAATTAAAAGAAGTTCTGAATGACAACTCCTTCTACTCCATAGAGGAATTTTGAGATATAAATTAAGACAAAAAACAAAAAAAAATTTTTTTAAATAAAAATAAATAAATAAATAAACACAAAAAAATAAAGAAGTTGTTATATTAACTTAAGTATCTTGTTAAATTAACTCAATTATGTCATGTATTGGAAAATTTGACTCGTTCCACATCATTACGAAATATCGTATTCATGATCCATGGAACTAGTATTAATCTAATCTAATCTAATCATGGATGTACCTCTTTTTTAGGCTAATATCAGTGTCCAATGAGAAGTTCAGGCAGGCAGGTGCTAAAGAGGTCCAAAACTCACAAAATTGTCACAACAGGAAAGTAAATAATAATGTCACCATATTTAACCAAAATATTGGTGAATTAAAGAAAAAAGTAGATTCTCACAAAAGTAAAGTAAAAAATAATGTTACCATTTTTCACCAAAATATTCTGGGATTGAAGAATAAAGTAGATGAGCTCCTGGTTTGTTTAGATGACATTGAATCTGATAATGTAATAGATATACTAGGCCTGTCTGAGCATCACATTGTGTCTGATATGGAAAAGGTAAATATCAGTGGTTATAAACTAGCTGCACATATGAGTGGAGAGAATAAGGGAGGACCGAGCGAGGTGGCATGGTGGTTAGCACACTGGACTCGCATTCGGGAGGACGACGGTTCAATCCCGTGTCCGGCCATCCTGATTTAGGTTTTCCGTGATTTCCCTAAATCACTTCAGGCAAAAGCCGGGATGGTTCCTCTGAAAGGGCACGGCCGACTTCCTTCCCTAATCCGATGAGACCGATGACCTCGCTGTTTGGTCTCTTCCCCCAAAAACCAACCAACCAGAATAAGGGAGGAGGAAGAGTTGCCATATATGTCAAAAGTTATCACTGTGTAGAAAGCTTAGATACAAAAAAGTTTTGTCTAGAGCAACATATAGAAGTATGGGTCTGTCAACTTAAACTGAAGGAGGGCTCTTTTACAATTGTAACAGTATATACGTCCCCTTCAGGAAACTTTCATTTATTCCTGGAAAACCTGGATGCCTTGTTGTGCTATCTGTCAGACAGGGGAAAGCAAATTATTATTTGTGGGGACTTCAATGTTGATTCACTGAAAGAGTGTAATAGGAAGAATGACCTGGAAGTCTTGCTCGGTTCTTTCAATTTGACATCTGTCATTAATTTTCCTACTCGAGTAGTAAAGGACAGCAGCACATTGATAGATAACACTTTTATAGACCAAGATAGGTTTAAAAACATAAATTCTTGTCATGTTGAGAATGGGCTTTCTGATCATGATACTCAACTAGTTACAGTATATGACATAGCTCCATTCAGTAATTCAAAACTACCCTCCAAAGTTGTGCGTTCAATTAATGACTCAACAATTAGAAATTTCAGAGAAAATCTTCAGCAGTTAGACTGGGATGAGGTGTACAAGGAACCCGATGCTAATTTAATATATAACTTATTTCATGATACACTTGTAAGAGAATTTGAAAACTATTTCCCCAAGAAAGTAGTTAAATCTAATTATAAGAAACCATGCAAAAAACCTTGGCTTACTAAAGGAATAAAAATATCTTGTAACCACTAAAGGGAACTGTATCTAACAACAAGAAAGAGTAATGACCCAGAAACAGGCAAATATTATAAAAACTGCTGTGCTACATTACGAAAGGTTATTAAAAAGTCCAGAAGCATGTGCATCATGTCTGAGATTAATACCTCTGATAACAAAATCAAAACAATTTGGAGTATTATTACAAGGGAGACAGGACAACCAAGAGTACAGGATGACGGCATCACCATCAAAGTGAATGGAAACTTGATAAACAACAAGCTGGAAGTCGAAAACATTTGGAATAATCATTTTTTAAATGTTGTAGAGAAAATAGGATCTAAACGTTCATTAGAAGAAGCAAGGCAGTTAATGGAAGAGGCCTTACCCACACCATTTGATACAACTGATATTCCACCCACCTCTCCTTCTGAAATTAGGAAGATAATAAACTCTCTCAAGAATAAAAGCTCACATGGAATTGATGGCATTCCCAGCAGGATAATAAAAGCTTGTTCCCAAGAAATAAGTGGGATTCTTAGCCACATATGTAATAGCTCTGTGAAGCAGGGTATTTTACCAAATAGACTGAAGTATGCCATTGTTAAACCACTGCATAAAAAAGGGGATATGTCTGATGTCAACAACTACTGCTAATATCTCTTCTGACTGCCTTATCCAAAATTCTTGAAAAAGTAATGTATTGTAGAGTAGCTTCACACCTTTGTAAAAATAAAGTTTTAACAAAATGTCAGTGTGGTTTCCAGAAGGGTTTTGCTTCGGAAAATGCTATATATACTTTCACTAATGAAATATCAAATGCTCTGAGTAACCGGAAGTCACCCATTGGTTTTTTTTTTTTTTTTTTTTGTGATATATCAAAGGCTTTTGATTGTGTAAATCATGGAATACTTCTAGATAAGCTCAAGTAGTGTGTTATGAATGGGACAGTGCTCAAATGGTTTAAATCATACCTAACTGGAAGAGTGCAGAAAGTTGAAATAAACAGTTCACATAATATGCAAAAAACTAGTGATTTCTCAAACTGGGGAACAATCAAGAATGGGGTGCCACAAGGTTCAGTCTTGGGTCCTCTGCTGTTCTTAATATATATTAATGACTTGTCATTTTATATTCACGAAGATGCAAACCTGGTACTTTTTGCCAATGATACAGGTATAGCTATCAAACCCAACAGACAAGAATTTACTGGTGAAATTGTAAAAAATGTTTTTCAGAAAATCATGAAGTGGTTCTCTGCAAATGGGGGCTCATTAAACTTTGACAAAACACAGTATATACAGTTCCACACAGTAAATGGAATGACCCCATTAATAAATATCGACTTCGATCAGAAATTGGTAGCTAAGGTAGAATATTCAAAATTTCTAGGTGTATGCATTGATGAGGGTTTGAAATGGAAAAAAACACATTGAGGATCTGCTGAAACGTTTGAGTTCAGCTACTTATGCTATTACAGTCATTGCAAATTTTGGCGAGATACATCTGAGTAAATTAGCTTGCCATGCCTATTTTCATTCTCTGCTTTCATATGGCATCATATTCTGGGGTAACTCATCATTGAGTAAAAGAGTGTTCATCGCGCAAAAGTGTGTAATCAGAATAACTGCTGGAGCTCATCCAAAATCATCCTGCAGACACTTATTTAAAGAGCTAGAAATCTTCACTGTAGCCTCACAATATATATATTCACTTATGAAATTTGTTATTAACAATCCGAACGAATTCAAAAGTAATAGCAGTGTACATGGCTACAACACTAGGAGAAAGGATGATCTTCACTACTCATGGTTAAATCTAACTTTGGCTCAGAAGGGGGCAAATTATGCTGCCACAAAAGTCTTTGGTCACTTACCTAATAGCATCAAAAGTCTGACAGATAGCCATATAGCATTTAAAAGTAAATTAAAAGAATTTCTTAATGGAAACTCCTTCTACTCATTAGATGAATTTTTGGATATAGCAAGTAGGTAATTTCCCAACCCCGACTAAAAAAAAAAGAAAGAAAGAAAGAAAGAAAGAAAGAAAAAAATTAAAAATATTGAGTGTCATGTAACATTTTGTCTAAGGTAATATCTTGTATAGACACCTTTTATTAACCTGACACGTTCCACATCATTACGAAGAGTTGTATTCATGTTCTATGGAACAAGTACTAATCTAATCTAATCTACCTCCACTGGAAAGTGCTCATAGTAAGTTGTGCAACCTCTGTGATCAGTTCCGCAGAATGCGACACAGCTGCATACAATCTGGTGAAATGATTGTGAAGAGCACAACTGATGGTTTCTTGTATCTCATGCTGGTGGCCTTCTGCATCAGTGAGGGCATGGATCAGAGCTCTGCATTGTCATTGTCTTTCTTGGAGGATGTGGTATATTCACAGATCTTCTTGAGATATATGATTAGAGGTTAAAGATCAGACTTCAGTTCCTTCTAGATGACATCAAGGAGAACTGTACCTTTGTTTGATATACCATCATCTCCTGGGCTGTTGAGAAAGACATCGTCTCACAGTCATGAAGGATGGAGTATTGAAAGTGCAAGGTATCAGTTCGCCATGCCTTGACTTTCTTACCATAACTCATCAATGTTTGACGGAAGGTCAGCTTTGCACAGGAGAGCCATCAAGATAAGGGGAGTCATAGGCATTGGGATGGCATCATGCCCACGGATTCTCAACCATACGGCGACAGTCTGGGATCATCATGTGGGCGACATTGAGTTTCCACAGACAAATACTATGCCGGACACACTGTTGGAGGAGAGTGACATTGCAGATGTTTACTTCATGGTCTGAAAAGGCCATGGGCCAGACTTCTGCATGGTGGATGCCATCAGCAAGGGAGCTGGTGAGGTAGATGCGTCCAGGTGTCAATGAGTTGTGGGTGATCGATGACCACCAAGAAAGCCGCACAATATGAATACTGCAGGAGTTGGTCAGCAGTTCCTTGTCTCAAGTTGGAGTCCCTACTGAGCACCAAATTGTCTTGTGGGCCTGTGAAGAGTTGTGTGACCTCCTTGACAAATATGTAAGTTGATCATGACAGCGGCTAGAGTCAAATAGGGCAAATGCCATACCCCATGTGGTGGGGAGGTATACGAAGTCCTCAGCACGGAGCTCATCTTGTAGGAGGATGGAGACACCACTACCAGTATCAGAGGCATGAGAAATATCTGCAGTGTGCCCAGTGGGCACTTGGATGTCAGTGACCAACACTTCCTGTAGGAGTGCAATATCAACATCTGCAGTGTATATGGTGTCTCAGAACATGACCAGTTTGTCAGGAGCACACATGGTGGCGAGATTCATTGTGGTGACAAACTATTGCTGTGTACAGTCCCTTGCAGTTGATGCAGAATTCCTTATGGACGCCACTGGGTCCTCTGCAGTGGCTATGATTACTGGCAGGGCACTAGGTCAGGCATCTCCATGGGGTGCACTCACTCAGAAACGCTGGCAAGCTGATCCATTCCATCTTCAATCTCGTGTGCCCAGGATGCTGAAGTTGAAGACATTTGACAGTCATGTACTCTTGGAGTGGGTGAAACGAGGGCTGCAGCAAAAGCTGCGGGGGGATCCATCATCCTCATATACTGTCTACACTGAGTACATGCTCTGGATTGAGAGAGGATCTGTCACAGAAGGGATGCCAGGACGGGCTGCAATGTTTCATTGGACACAATATGGGAGGTCTCTGTCAGACACTCGGTTGTCATCTTGCGAGGACATCTGAAGGAGGGCGTTGTCGGAGGGTGTTCGACATCATTCCTTGCCCTTCTGTGGCTACCACTTTTTCCTGATGTGTTGTTCCAAATCAGAATGTGGTCACCCATCATCTGATGTTGTACCCATCTGGATAAAGGCAGAAGTCAGCACAACATATGTCTTCCGTCATGGTCCTCAGATTGGATGACCCTGGTAAGAACAGTGGAGGTGACCTAGAGGTGATCTCATCGGTGTGTTGTGCTGCAATGAGTGGTGTTGAAGAGGCATCATGCGTGTCCTGGAATGGTATGGCAGGGTTCCGTGCAACCACTTTGTAGGTAATGGCTAGGGACATGAGCGTCAATGCCAGGGTCGCTTCACTCGGTGGTGTCTGTATCAGACATTGGTGTAAACATTCAGACCAGACATGTCCTTCCTGGCCACATCTTGTGCAAGGTTGTGGTTGGCTATCGTAAATGATGATGGCACAACACTTAGAAGGTGCAACAGGTCTACTGAAGAGACTGCTTACACTACGCTTGTCAGCCCAATTCTGGAGTATTGCTGTGCAGTGTGGGATCCGCATCAGGTGGGACTGACAGATGACATCAAAAAAGTTCAAAGAACTGCAGCTCATTTTGTATTATTGTGCAATAGGGGAGATAGTGCCACACACATGATACATGAATTGGAGTGGCAAGCAATAAAACAAAGGTGTTTTTCACTGCGAAAGGATCTTCACATGAAATTACAATCACCAGTTTTCTCCTCTGACTGTGAAAACATTCTGTTGGAACCCACCTACATAGGGAGAAATGATCACCACAATAAAATAAGAGAAATCAGCGCTCGCAAAGAAAAATTCAAGTGCTCGCTTTTCTTGCATGCCATGCAAGAGTGGAACAGTAGAGAGACAGCTTGAAGGTGGTTCATTGAACCCTCTGCTTATTATGAATAGCAGAGTAATCACATAAATGTAGATGTAGAGGAATCATCAAGTATAACAGAATGTGTTTCATCAGCTCAGTTTTGATCTGCTGGGTGCCATTTAACACTGGGTAGGTTGTAATTGTTTTCTACTTCTCTGCAAGATGGCAGTGACCACTTCTTGAGGTACTTTGAATGGAAGCTCAAACACCTGCAAGGGCGGGAGAACAAATCTCTCATAGTCCACTGTCACTGCACCTACATATCCATCAGAGTGGTTAAATTTTAGTCTGGTGGCAAGTTGTTCGATAACTTCAGCACATAAAGCACATAGAGACACCAAACAGCTTGGATGAACAATTGAACAGAATGGATAGTGCCCTGAAAAGAGGTTATAAGATGAATATCAACAAAAGTAAAACAAGGATATTGGAGTCAAATTAAATCAGGCGATGCTCAGGGAGTTAGATTAGGAAACGAGACGAAGTAGTAGATGAGTTTTGCTGTTTGGACAGCAAAGTAACTGATGAGGGCAGCAGTAAAGAGGATTTAAAATGTAGACTGGCTATAGTAAGAAAAGTATTCCTGAAAAAGAGCAATTTGCTGACATCAAATACAAATTTAAGTTGTTAGGGAGTCTTTTCTGAAAGTATTTGTCTGGAGTGGAGTCCTGTTCCAAAGTGAAAATTGGATGCTTAGCAGTTAAGGCAAGAAGAGGATAAAAACTTTTGAAATGTGATGTTGTAGAAGAATTCTAAGTAGATTGTGTAATTAATGAGGACGTATTCAATCAAAAGGGGGGGGGGGGGAGGAAAGAAATTTTATGAGACACATTGATTAGAAGAAAGGTATGGTGTATGGTATCGTCCAGAGATCACGGTGCCACACCAAAGTCGGCAATGCAATTCAATACCACAAACATTAGTGATGATTCACTGCAATGTATGGTAGCATACAGTAGACCACACCTCCCTCTTAGCACCAACAGCACTCTTGCACTGAGGTCAATACAGTATTGAGCATTCAAGAGCTCTCCCAGTTTGAGACCTCAGCCACAGCAGTCATCATCATTGAGTAGGACAGTGACAGTTAAAGTTTCAGATGAACTTGTAGTGCTCTTAATGTTGAAAATTGAACTGCAAGAGAACAGTTTGTTAATGAGTGCATCAAGTGATGTTTTGCTAGTCAATGACAGTTTTAAATCATCCAGAACTCCAGTGTGTCAAAGTTAAATAAATCTTTTATTCATTAATGTGAACTAATATTTCATGTGTTCTAGTGTAATGAACCTTCTTCCAGAGCAATCAAAGAACCCACAGTTGTGGTCAGACAAAGTAGTTTCACCTGGTTACAGCAAATAGTGACAATGACCAGCATTTAACTGATTTGTAATTCACATGAGCTGCCCTGCCTGTTGCGCATATCTTTTTTGTAAATATTGTTGCTTTGCCTCTGTTCACTAGTATTTTGTGCCCTATGCCATTTAAACTTGTCTGAGCTGCCACAAGAAATATCTCTAACCAAACCTGCACAGTTTCAAGTGCAGCAGATAGAATGCCTGCTGCTCACTGTCAGCCAATTGATGTAACTAGTCAAAAAACAAGCAGCACTGCCATCAGTAGCTGCCCCAGAATTGTACCCATACCACAGCCAAGACAAAGAATGGTTGGACTTCAGGGTGTAACCATCTACAAAATAACAGTTATGGAGCACAATGCTTTTTTCCTGTGTTGGTTCTGTGGGGTGTAACCTCTGTGTGAAGTTGTATGCCAAAACTGTTCCCGAGAAAGCCACATATAATGGATTATGAAATTGCTAGATGAATGTGATGACAGTCAAATCCATGTAACAGCTGCATGGTTTAAATTTTTTCTTCTGAAGCAGCCATGTGGTCAGACAGTCAAACAGTGGACACTGAAACTCAATGGTTTCACCAGGCATTTCACGTTTAAATATTTATGTGGAATTAACTATAGTAAAGTAATGTTGGATGATGCCATTACACAGAATGTAGCTGATGTACACTTCCTTGCTTGACTCTAATTTAAAAATAGTACTGTCCATAGTGAAATCTCAAACAATTGTGGACTCAAAAGAGGTTGATTTTGAGGTTCCAAGTATTTCCTTTGTTCATAGTGCACCAGATATTCAGTTTCATGTACAGAATAGTGTTCAGGTGGCTCAGAATTGAGCTCAGACAAACAAAAAACAGTAAGAACAGAAGAAGTAAAACTTTCAATCTTGTAGTACACAGAGTGTGTTAGAAATCTCTGGGAGAAAACTGTGTCCTCAGTGTTTTTCAAGGCATGATTAGAAAGGTTGTCTGAGGCATACAGCTAGTTGCTTTCAGTGTGGATGTGAAGGTCATATTCGGACTGTGTGCTCACATAGCAGGCAAGGAAAAAACCAACAGCTGCGATCATGCTAGAAGATGCTCAGGTGCAAGCCAACCCAAGTACTTTGATATCGTGTAACTCTTGCTAGGCAATATGCAGACGGGGGAACAAACTTTTTGTTCATTTAAAAGTGGGAAATAGGAGAATTAAATTGGAATCCTGCACTGGTGCTTCTGTTTCCCTGATAAATAATGAAACTTATGTCAGAATCAGTAGCTCACCACTAAAGCTGCTTACTTCTATTTTGTCTGACTACACTGGACAAGAAATTCCAGTCCTTGATTAGTGTAGTTTGCCAGCAACTTTTCAGAGAGTAATAAAATGTGTTTCTTTTCATGTAATCAGTGTCAAAAAAGTGCAAATATTTTTGGTTCTGATTTATCTGATTTGTTCAGTTTTGCATTCAGAACAGTGTGTAACAAATCAGTGTTTCTGTGCCTCATAGTAACATTTCAGACTTATGTAGTAAGTACAGGGAACTATTTGAACAAGATATAGGGAGAGCAAAAGACTCTGAATTGCACATCACTATGAACTACAATGCATAGCAGTGATTTTTTCATGAAGTACCTGTCCCCCATGCAATATGTGAGGAAGTTGCTCAGGAATTGCACAAACGGCAAGACAATAGTTTTACCAAACCCGTTTCTGCAAGCTAATCAGCATCACTCTTGGGCATTCTGAAGAAGTCTTCAGGTGGTTTACATTTGTGTGAGAACTTAAAGGCAACAGCAAACCCATAAATAGTAGTGAATTCTTTTCCCCATCTTGAGGAATTGATGGACAGACTAAGGCAGGACAGATTCTCTTCAGAGATAGATTTGCAAAATGCATATGTAGAGTTCCTGCTGGATGAACATTCGAAGCAATACTTTGTGATAAACACTCACTTAGGTTTGTTCCAGTTTCAAAGTGCTTCAGTCTCTGCATTTTTTCAATGATTTCTGGAACAGTTAACAGCAAAAATCTTCTCTCATACTAACTATCTGGATGATATTGTCATCACAGGTCATACACCTATTGAATATTTAGGGAAATTTAGTCTGTCTGTTTCAAGTTCTTTCTGCAGTTGGCTTAAAATGCAATAAGGAAAAGTGTCCCTTCTGCCAGGAAAAATTTAACTTTTTGGTCATGTAATAAATGCACAGGGTATACATCCAACTACATTGCCCTTGGCTGCAATTAGAGATCTGCCAGTGCTCCATAATTTTAAAGAGCTACAGTCGGTCATTGGTATGTTTACCTATTATTTCAAATTTATTTTTAACACTGTGCAAATTGCTGCTCTGTTTAACCAGCTTCACTGAAAGGTTGTTCCTTTTGTGTGATCCAAAGAATACCAGAACACATTTTTGATTCACTTTGACCCTCTCATGTTAGCTGTGGAATATCTTCTTGCGGGATCAGAGCAGTGCTCTCCCATAAAATTGTTTCTTCTGACAGACCTATTGCTTTTGCTCCCAAATCTGTTAACAAAGCATGGAGTAACTACAGTCAGCTTCAAAAAGAGATGCTCACGGTTATCTATGGTGTTATGAAATTCCACCAGTATTTTTGCAGTCAGAAGTTCTATTTGCTAATAGATCATCAGCCTTTGACCACCTTGTTCAAGCCTGTCCTCCTCAGACAATGCAAAAATCACAACATTGTGCTCTGATGTTGTCTAATTATCAGTATGAGTCATTGTACAGGCCCACTACAGAACATCTGAATGCTGACATGTCTTAGTTACTTGTCAGTACTGACACAGCATTTGTTTCATCTAAGGAATCGTGTTTTCAGATCAATTCACAGGATATTGAATGTCTTCAAAATTTTCCACTCACCTTTCAGTGTGTTACTGAGGCAACTGCTTCTGATGCAGCTCTTCAGGTTGTTTTGCAATATGTGCACCATGGATGGCCATGCAGTTTGAAAGTAATTCCCCGCCTAGTGGCATAATGTTATTTTTTGCCTTGTCGCACACTTTCCATGTGATCAGGTGTTATGCTATTGCATACAGAGAATGGTGATGCATGGGCTGTCATTCCTCAGTCCCTATCTTTATTGTACCAAAATCATTAGGGAGTAGTTTGCACGAAGCAACTTGCCTGCCATCATCGTACTTGGCAAGGCATGGACACTCAGATTGAGCAATTGATCACTCACTGCAGAGTTTGTGAGGAAAATCAGTCAGCTTCACCACAACATTGTATGAGTGGCCATGTCCATCTGGATTGTGGTAGCATTAATATTGATTTCACAGGTCCATTCTGGATACGTGATCTAGGCTGTTACTCAGACAACTTCAATATCAAAGCATGGTTGACCTGCTGACTGTGTATGATCCTTATCCTGAGCACCTCTTGAGAATCACAAAAGAGTACATGAATGTAGAATGGATGGTTTCCCAGATTATGTAGCATTCTACTGTCCCATGTAAAACAGATACAAACAAGAGGTGGAATCAAAATATTGATTAAAATATTATAGTCAATTACCCAGAATTATGAGAAGTTGTAAATAACACAGTAGATGCCATTTCTAATCAACTGCAAAGAAAATGCTTCTTTGGATATCACAACAACCTGTAAGACAGATTTTGAACACATAACATTCCCAATTTCAGTGTCAGACAAACTGAAAGAGTGAATTACGATGTAATTAATGGAATGGCACTTGCAGAAATGCTAGGGGATACAACATGTTGTGCTGGAGTACCTGCTTTGCTTGCATCAAACACAGTGTCATGACCATTCAGGGCCATTGTCATCATCTACTGAAATACCAACAGCTGCAGGCAAGTGCAGTGGATGACAGCTGAACATTTACCTCAGAACTGAATTATGGATTTGAATTTAGTATCTTTAAAGTATTTTGATAGCTTTATTTATTTCTAAAATGCAAGCAGTATTTATTGTGGGATATTAAGTTATCATAGACTTTACAACAGGAACCATGCATGAATTTCACTGATTTGGTGAAGTATGCCAGTGGCAGTAGGTCTAGTTCTATTGTGACTCGCTGATCTTTCAAAGTGCCGCCGCGCAGTTACGTACGTTCTACATGTGGCGCTGTCTGCCAGCCATGCAGCAGCCAGCCAGCCAGCCAGTGGCCGCTAGACTTGGACTCAGTTATGATTTCACTGTTAAAGTGTACACACGTCTTACTCTGTTTACTTGATCTGCATCGTCCTTGAAATATATTTGTTCAACTTGGAGTTATAACAATTGGTGACGGGGTAATGAATTTTTCTTTTTCATCGTTGACCCACATGTTTCCATGGCTACTTTCGAGCAACTCTTGCAAGGTCTCATAGAACAGCAAACGCTTCTCACAAATGCGATTTGTGATTTCGTCGCGGCATCCAGTGCCTCCTTTTCCTCCTTACGGCGAGACGGCGGAGGACTGGTATGATTACGAAAAACGTCTTCGACAGCACTTCTTGGCATTTCACGTCGCAGATGACCAAACATGTAAGTCTCTGTTCCTTTCATGGATTTCACATCAAATGTATCGGTTGTTGTCGCAATTGGGTCCATTGAAAGATCCTGTGTCTTTGTCCTTTGCTGAAATGTACTCACTTCTGTCCATCTAGTTTCAAAAGCATACGCATGTGGTAGCCTCTCGTGTTGCCTTTTATCGTTGTCAAAAACAACTGAATCAATCCTATCGTGCTTGGGCTGCTGAACTTCACGGCCTCAGTCGAAAGTGTCAATTTGTTACTGAAGTTCACAAATTCTCCTACGGCAATTCCATGGTACAGGATGCTATTATCTGGTCGGTGCCTGACAAAGAAGTTAGGCAACGTGCCCTTCAGTTGGCAAATCTGACTCTAGATGAAGTCCTATCCATTGCTCAGTCTTTAGAAATTTCTCGCGCCGCTGGAGCGCAAATAGAGGCATGGGGTGATGTCGGGGAAGTACAACTTCTGTGCGCTGTTGACAAAGTGTGTGGCGTGTCCCCGCCGGCCTACATGGCCACAGTACGCTCCCAAGAGTAGCCTCGGCATAACCGTAAACAAACCTCTAAGAAACTGCAGCAAACCCCACGGCAACTTCCTTCATGTCCGCGGTGTTTTACGAAACATTCACGAGAGGATTGTCCACAATATTGGGCTGTGTGTCACAAATGCAAAAAAAAGGGTCATGTGTCATCCGTTTGCAAATCCGACCGCATACATGAGGTTCATGAACATGACGCTGATTCTAATTCTGTGTTGTCTGTCAATTGTACTTCTTCCCTTTCAGGGAAGTTATTCCTCACTGTCCAAATACTTGGTCGAGATGTTCGCATGCAGGTGGATACTGGTTCTGCTGCCACTATCATCAATTCTCAGACGTATCTTCAGTTGGGTTCTCCAATCCTGTCACCTGTCACTAGGCAATTATGGACTTACAATAAACAGAAGATTTCTCTCTTGGGACAATTTGACGCTAAGGTCACTTACAAATCTGTGGTTCACACTGTTCCCATATTTGTGGTTGACCGTAGTAACGCGGAGAATCTTTTTGGTTTTGATGCCTTTCGCATTTTTGGGTTCTCCATAGATGACTCTGTCAATATCGTCTCTGACGCTGTTCCTTATGCTCAATTGGATTCCTTGTCAACAACATTTTTGTCTCTTTTTTTCTCCTGGGTTAGGCCGTGCAAACAACTTTGAAGCTCATATCGTGCACAAACCCACTGCTCGGCCTAAGTTTTTTCGGGCTCTGCCCATTCCTGTGGCCATTCGTGATCAGGTAAAATGGGAGCTGGATCGTCTCACTGCTTCGGGGGTCTTGCTTCCTGTCACTTCCACTTAGTGGTCCTCTCCTGTCGTTGTCGTCGATCGGCCAAATGGTGATATTCATCTCTGTGGCAATTTCAAAGCCACTGTAAATGCTCAATGCCTTATCAACACTTACCCTATGCCTCAACCTGAAGAATTGTTCACTAAACTTGCTGGAGGCCAGTATTTTTCTAAACTTGACCTGTCAGAAGCTTATCATCAACTTCCTCTCGATGCTGCTTCCCAGCAGTTTCTGGTCCTTAACACGCCTTTCGTCCTCTATCAATACCAACGATTGCCATTTGAGGTTGCCAGCGCCACTGCTCTCTTTCAGCGATTCTTGGCACAATTATTGCTCAGGGGTGTATAAATTACATGGATGAGATTGTTGGTCACTGGCTCCACCACTGAAGAACATCTTCAAAATCTCTGCACACTTTTTCATGTCTTACAGAGTGCCAGTCTTAAGTGTAATCTTAAGAAATCAAAATTTTTTCAGGCATCTATCACGTACTTGGGGTTTCAACTCTCTCAGGATGGTATTCGACCGCTTCGGCAAACTGTCGCTGCGATCGATGGCCTTCCTCGCCCTACATCTCTTAAGGAACTGCAGGCCTTCTTGGGGAAAATAGCAGACTATCACAGGTTTTTACCATCTGCAGTGGCTCAGCCGTTGCATCACCTGTTGCATAAAAATGTGCCTTTTCACTGGTCCGCATCATGCGATGCGGCTTTCTAGAAATTGAAGACTATGCTGAAACAGGCCCCGTGTCTGGCTACTTATCGACTTGGGCAACATCTTGTTTTTGTCACGGATGCCTCTCAATACGGGGTCGGTGCAGTCATTGCGCACCATTTTTCTGACAGTTCTGAACAACCCAATGCTTATGCCTCAAAACACTCACGGATTCCCAACAAAAGTATTCTCAAATTGAAAAAGAAGCTTTGGCCATTATTTATGGTCTTCATAAGTTTGGTGTTTTTCTCTATGGATCCAAATTTCATCTTGTTACAGATCACAAACCACTTGTTTCCTTGTTTCATCCATCAACGTCACTTCCCGACAAGGCTGCACACCGCCTCCAGCATTGGGCTCTTTACTTGTCATGTTTCAATTATGCGATTCATTTCCGGCCGACAGCTCAACATGCTAATGCTGATGCACTGTCTCGCCTTCCCATGGGTCCTGATCTGACATTCGATAAGGACGAACTTTTGTGTTTCCACCTGGATGTTGCCGAGCAGCGGGTTGTGGACAGGTTCCCCATCACCGGGGACTGGCTGCCGGCTGCTACGGGTTCTGACCCTACCCTCTTCCGGGTTTTACGCTGTATTCAGAAGGGTTGGCCAGATTGTCAATCCACTAAGACTTCTGATCCGTTGCAGAACTACTACACTCTGCATTACCGCCTCATGGCTAGGGATGGTGTTATCCTCCTTTCCACTGAAAGTGCTTCGCCGCGTGTTGTGGTACCTGCATCTTTGCGTGCTTCCGTCTTGCGCCTCCTTCACCAAGGGCACTGAGGTGTCTCTCGCACAAAATCTCTGGCGCGTCGTCATGTGTACTGGCCTGGCATCGACTCTGAAATCGCACACATGGTCGCTGCCTGTGGCCCTTGTGTGTCACAGGCCGCCACCCCGAAGTCATCTTTGTCACCATGGCCTTCACCTGAGAAGCCATGGGAGCGAATTCATGCTGATTTTGTGGGACCTTTTTTAGGTACTTATTGGCTTCTCATTATTGACGCCTACTCTAACTTTCCTTTCATTGTCCATTGCACGTTGCCTACCACCGCTTTGGAAGGCCTTTCCTCTACTCTTGTTACTGATAATGGTCTGCAATTTGCCTCTTCCGATTTTGCGGATTTTTGTGCTCGTCACGGCATTATGCATGTTACGGCCCCTTCGTTGCATCCACAATCAAACAGTGAGGCTGAACAACTGGTCCGCACATTTAAGGCTCAGATGCGGAAACTCCGGACTTCTTCTGCTGCTGATGATGCACTTCTCCAGTTTCTGGCTTGTTACTGTTTCACCCCCATGGGCGACCACAGCCCGGCTGAGCTCTTACATGGCCGACAGCCCCGCATGCTACCTTCATCTTCTGTGGCCATCCACCTCATGGCCGCGGGTGCCTTCGCTTGGCCTGTTCACCGCCGACGACCTTGTATGGGTACGGGGATATGGCAGGTGGCCAAAATGGAGTCCTGGCTGCGTCTTACGACACCGTGGCCGACGCCTGTATGAAATCCAGACGGACACAGGTGTTGCTGTGTGTCATTCGGACCAGCTTTGGCCTAGTGTGCCAGCAACGCCTGTTCTGGGTGCCACTACAGCACCTTCGACTCTACCTGGCACTCCGGATACTGGAATCTCTCATTACTCACAACGCAGTCCTCTCACCATCATATCAGTGCCAGCACAAGAACTGAAACCACCAGGAACCAGATGACCATCATCTGTTGGAGCAACTCTACTCGCCTCCTTCTCCTACAGACGCCGACACATCGCCCATGTCTCCTGTTATAACAACCGGACTTGCTGCAATGGGCAGATTGGGGCACGGGGCCCGAGCATATTCAACCCCCACGTCTCCTGTCATCTCAACCCGTTATCATCGGGGACACTTCCGTCCGTACGGGAAACCTCCTCCTCGAGGCTTTACGGCCAGTCAAACAACACCTATGGATGTTAGCAATCTTCAGGCCACCTCCATCAAGACCTGTGCAAAAAATTCAAAGGGGAAAAGTGTTGTGACTCGTCGATCTTTAAAAGTGCCACCGTGCAGTTACGCGTGTCTTCTACATGCGGCGCTGTCTGCCAGCCATGCAGCAGCAGTGCCACCTAAGAGGCCAGGCAGCCAGCGGCCGCTAGACTTGGAGTCAGTTATGATTTGACTGTTAAAGTGTACACATGTCTTACTCTGTTTACTTGATCTGTGACTTCATGTATTGTGTCATCCTTGAAATACACTCCTGGAAATGGAAAAAAGAACACATTGACACTGGTGTGTCAGACCCAACATACTTGCTCTGGACACTGCGAGAGGGCTGTACAAGCAATGATCACACGCACGGCACAGCGGACACACCAGGAACCGCGGTGTTGGCCGTCGAACGGCGCTAGCTGCGCAGCATTTGTGCACCGCCGCCGTCAGTGTCAGCCAGTTTGCCGTGGCATATGGAGCTCCATCGCAGTCTTTAACACTGGTAGCATGCCGCGACAGCGTGGACGTGAACCGTATGTGCAGTTGACGGACTTTGAGCGAGGGCGTATAGTGGGCATGCGGGAGGCCGGGTGGACGTACCGCCGAATTGCTCAACACGTGGGGCGTGAGGTCTCCACAGTACATCGATGTTGTCGCAAGTGGTCGGCGGAAGGTGCACGTGCCCGTCGACCTGGGACCGGACCGCAGCGATGCACGGATGCACGCCAAGACCGTAGGATCCTACGCAGTGCCGTAGGGGACCGCACCGCCACTTCCCAGCAAATTAGGGACACTGTTGCTCCTGGGGTATCGGCGAGGACCATTCGCAACCGTCTCCATGAAGCTGGGCTACGGTCCCGCACACCGTTAGGCCGTCTTCCGCTCACGCCCCAACATCGTGCAGCCCGCCTCCAGTGGTGTCGCGACAGGCGTGAATGGAGGGACGAATGGAGACGTGTCGTCTTCAGCGATGAGAGTCGCTTCTGCCTTGGTGCCAATGATGGTCGTATGCGTGTTTGGCGCCGTGTAGGTGAGCGCCACAATCAGGACTGCATACGACTGAGGCACACAGGGCCAACACCCGGCATCATGGTGTGGGGAGCGATCTCCTACACTGGCCGTACACCACTGGTGATCGTCGAGAGGACACTGAATAGTGCACGGTACATCCAAACCGTCATCGAACCCATCGTTCTACCATTCCTAGACCGGCAAGGGAACTTGCTGTTCCAACAGGACAATGCACGTCCGCATGTATCCCGTGCCACCCAACGTGCTCTAGAAGGTGTAAGTCAACTACCCTGACCAGCAAGATCTCCGGATCTGTCCCCCATTGAGCATGTTTGGGACTGGATGAAGCGTCGTCTCACGCGGTCTGCACGTCCAGCACGAACGCTGGTCCAACTGAGGCGCCAGGTGGAAATGGCATGGCAAGCCGTTCCACAGGACTACATCCAGCATCTCTACGATCGTCTCCATGGGAGAATAGCAGCCTGCATTGCTGCGAAAGGTGGATATACACTGTACTAGTGCCAACATTGTGCATGCTCTGTTGCCTGTGTCTATGTGCCTGTGGTTCTGTCAGTGTGATCATGTGATGTATCTGACCCCAGGAATGTGTCAATAAAGTTTCCCCTTCCTGGGACAATGAATTCACGGTGTTCTTATTTCAATTTCCAGGAGTGTATATTTGTTCAGCTTGAAGTTATAACAAGTTCCTACTACAAAAATCACTATAAGTAGACCTCTGCTGGTGTATGAGTAGATCTGAAGGCTTCCAAGACATTCTCACAATTAGGAAACAGGTGGTGGAAAACAGCAGGTGAAGATAACTTCTTCTTTCTTTAGTAGATTAGACTTATTCATAGTTAGTTATTGTATATAATGTTTCTTGTTTGTCTTTAATACTGTAAATTTCTAAAGCATAATTAACTGTACATCACATAAGATGATGAAATAATTTTAACTTATAATTTCTAAACTTCAGTGTGCACAGTGAAAACAGTTTTGGAATACAAGGTAATGGGTTTAATAAATGCAACAATTCAAACGTAGACCAATAAAAACTGTATTTCACTTGACACTTCAGCTTTATGACTCCCGAGGCGACAGGTCAGCCATTACCTCAGATGATTGTAGCAAATATGAATTATTAGTACTGATCAACAAGTAGTTCTGATCGTGGGATGCTTTGTTCAGAACATCAGTTGTGTTGAACACTCTCAATATCTGTCACTCAAGGAGTACCTGGATTACATATTCTGAGGAGGAGATAATCACACTCCAAAAATATTTGTTTAAGTTTATGTCTAAAATTCTAGAAAGGCAAAGCATTAAATATAGAAACCACTTAATGGTGGGTTGTGGATGATACTTTGTATACCCCTATAATTTCTCCTTCATCTGTTCCAGTCACAAATGGTGCACATGGATGACTGTTGGTAAGCCTCTGAGTGAGCTCAAATCTGTCTAATTTTACCTTTGTGGTCTTCTTGTGAGATACACATGGAAGGAAGCAATATATTGCTTGACTCTTCCAAGATTTCTCTCTGTTGAGAATTAAATGCCATGTTCTAATTGATAGCAACTCTTCACTCCAGCCACAAAATTGTTCTTATATTCTAAATGCTGGTATTTCATTAGTTAGGCAACTGTGCAGAACTGTGAATACTTTTGATGTCCATCATTCTGACATTCATGTTACGATCTTTCTCAGTGAAACAATTTTGGAAAAAGGAATCAATCGGTGCTCTCCAAAGTAACTGCAAGCATCCTACCTTATTTTGTTTTAAGTTCTTGTAATTAACAGACTGCCACCTCACACAATTTAATTCCTGGTAATATATGTGAAGACCATAAATGGGGTATACACAAAAAACGTATATTTGTACACAGTGATTTTCAGGTTTCAAATGATGCTATGAAAAATGGGTGACATTCATTATACTGCTGCTGTTGTGCTACACAGAGATTTCTTTATTATTGTGTCCACAGTTTTGTGGCCCATAACCAAAAATTGCCATCAGATCATACAAATAAAAGTCTAGATTACTGAAAAAAGCTGATGTTTTCTGTTCATTTCTGATCAAATAAATATTTATGTCCACTCCATGCTAAATTTGTCTATGCTCCTATGTCCATTTGAAATCTGACTTCCTGGTTGAAAACGAAAATTAACAAGTATAGTTTTGAGAATGACTGAGAGTCCAGAAAATACTTAATAATAATAATAATGGTGTTCATGCCTATAGACCTGTATTTCTGAGCTTGTGTTTTCCTTTGTGACTGTCATATAGTGGCTATATGACCTTTCTTCTTGCAGTAACTGTGCATCACTTTGCAGAGTGGGCAAGAGGTAGTACTAGGACTTAATATAGTCAGAGCATGGTGGGTTTTGTAGAAAAACTGCATCTTATTTGTGCCACAGTGGACACAATGCTGAGTAGAAGTTTTCCTGCTCACAAGAGTCTGGCTCCTTCGCAATGTTTGGCTGCTGTCACCTCGTGCTAACCATACTATCCATTTACTGTCCTGACTAGTAAAAGGAAAGCTAGGTTATTCCTGGTTTGACATATTCTGATGAACTATAATACATATTTCTGATATTTTGCAGTTTCTAAACTGTACATTATCTGTCAGTTACTATTTCAAATGACTTAAAATGGTTGAGAGCTTTTGAATATGTAATTTAGAGAAGAGTCTGTAGATTTCAATGCTTCTTGCTGTATTTCCTTTCCTAGAGCTAGGCATAGTACTACAGCATGTATTAATGTATTCGTATCAGATTACTGATAATACTAAAACACACAAACTCGCATTTGTGTCTTAGCTACCAAGAACTGCAATCAATAGTGATAAAGTCTGCACTAGTTGCTGTGAAAGCTAGTGGAATTTCATTTAAAGATAAATCTACAGTATCAGCTAAGGGTGCTAGTTTGTAAAGAAGACTGAAGATCTCGGGGTTTAGCCTATATGAAGAAAATTATTTTTGAACTTCATCATATGTTAGCTTGAAGGTGGCAAAATGTTGCCACAGATGGTGCAAGTATGAATCCCAACCTCCTTTAAGAGTGGTCAAGACGTGCAGACACTAGAAGTGGCATCTGAGATAGTGAAGTAAATGTCTAAGTTTTATGTAGCTTGATGAATAGGTCTACCTGCTGCTGTTGGGATTGTCATTGTTGTGACATGTGCTGTTGTTACAGTTTATAGTGTTTTCCTTGACATGCCAGTTGCTGTTGATGTTCTAAGAACGTGAAAAATGCCTGATGTATTGTTTGTGCACTGTTTTATCCAGGGGGTACTACATGAGCTTTAAGCTGTTCTGCACATGAAAACCCATGACACTACTGTCCTTGTTTATCACAGGTGAATATGGAAAGCCCTTAACACCTCTGATATAACTGTGGGAACAGTTACTCAGTAACATATGATTGGCAGCTACACTGAATACTCATACATAGAGAAAACTGTGTGCAGTACAGTGCTCGAAGTACACTGGTAAAATCACTAAATAAGTGTTATCAAAAGAGAATCCATTAAGGTATCTGGTCATCATAAGTAGTGCATAGACAAAAATATGAATGAACATCTAAATCATAAGAAAATGGTGCACAGAAGCTGTCATAGAATAGCAAGCCATGACAATGCTATGTCTGAAACGCTAGTGAGACCCAAGGTGGCGCATGCTTATTTATGTGCATACAATGGTGAGTGGCTCTGCCCAGAGGGCACACCTCTTGTGATGTAACTGCTGGTGATGTACTCTGCCCTCTACAGCAAAACTGTTTCCATTAGCTCTGTTTCTATATCAACACTGATGTTACTAGTCACACTAGTACACCCATAGGCTATCCACAGACACAGCAACCGAACACTGGTAGCACTGAGCCTATCTCTATATAAACTGTTAGTTGGGGAATATTTTGTTGCAACAGTTGACATTAGTCCTGAACCCAGTCTGTGTTTTTGCTGATCACTTGTTCATAATGTTTCAGTGATGGAAACAGTATTGTTACATGGCTTAGTAAAAATGTACTTGACCATGATGTGCGGAGAGTAAATTACTGAGCAACAGATACTTTAGTACATGTTCTTCCACTGAACCCAAACAACACAAATTTTATTTACATATCAGTATTTGCAAAGTCCCTCTATCTTTTAGTAGTCAGTAGTACAACAGCATAAATATGGAACCCTACACTATTTAAGAGAGAACTAAATCTATTAAATAATGAGTCAGAATGTCTGACGAATTATTTACTACTGCAGATATACACATATAAAAGTAAAAATAGATGATGGTATCAAAGCTTTCTGAACTATTTATTCCTTCCTTGGAGAGGAGAGATGGCTGGATTGGGAAGTCACTCAGATCCAGGGTGAGGTACACACCTGAAGTGAGGATGTGGGTGGAGTCTGAGTGACCTGCCCGTCCTTTTTAATGAAACGTGTTGCTCTTTTTTGGAAATTCTCTATTTATAAATTCTATCTGGTAAGAGTCCAAGACTATTGTTTTCATTCTAGAATATCATAGTTCCATGCTTTACTGTACTTCTTTTAATTAATTTAATAACATGTAATTGCATAGTCTATGCTATCCACACTGAGATTTAACTGAACAAAAATTAAATAAATAAATGATATCAGACTATGTGAAAATTGTGACTGTGTTGATAGATAAATCCACAGTTAAGAATTTAATAATGATCATTAAGATCCATAGATAATTTTTTCAAGAAGCTTCATGCATAATTTTATAATTTAAATTACATTTTCTTTTTTAACAATAACTAAAATTAATTTTCTGGTGAACAATGGGCTTTTCATAAAATCACCAAAACCAGTTTGTTTTGAGTTGACACAAACACAAAATTGAAAATCTCTTCAGAAACACCAGAGGAATTGCAGCTGATGACTTTTAGGAGGGAATATAATTGGTGACATCATCAAAGTCTAGAAAATACAAACTTTTTGTTCCTGATAATGCATCCCAGCAGAAAAATTTATTTTTAAATCAAAACTCATTCACAATGACACCATCCTTTAGATACATCATATGAAAAATATTATTTTAGATTGTTTTCATATCAGTAGATCAATGGCAGTTACAGGTGTAGTACGCCAGTAGAACAGCAGAGATTCCGAATACATAGTACAGATTTTCCATTTCATTACAAATTATTTGTAACTACACAAAAGCGTGGCACCAAACAAATAATGTTGCACAGCAAAATTCAGTCAGATTTCACCTTTTTTAACAGTGTCATACAAATCAGTTCGTCTCTGCAAAGAAATTGGTATCTGCTGCCTTACTTCTTTTACAGTGGATAAATCTGAAAAGAATTGTGTGTTTAAATTAATGAACATAATTAGTTCAAAAGCAACAACAATAAATAAATTAGATACTATTGCAGTCAAAATGGAAAAATAATATGGATATTTATTCCATGTATGGTATATTCATTCATGAGTTATTAAATTATCAGTGTATAGAAATCTATGGAGAAAGCAAAGGAGGAGAAAGGAGAATAAAAACAGTGAATTCTATTGGTTGAATGAGTGCAAGAGATATGCTGAACGGTGAAAAGTAAGAAGAACCACACACAAAAACTGGAAAAAAATTCTAGGGTAAACTAGAAGAATGAAGGTTCAGGAGTAACAACATACAGCCCTTACATTAGGTTCAATTTAGATCACATTTTTGTTTTGTTAGTCACTGTTCATTTTGTGTATTGGAAAAGTAGCATTTTCTGGTTGTGGAGTAAAGGTTACTTATGTTCATCATCTGATAACATAACAGATGAATTTTATGTAACAAAAACTAAGAAAGTGCTTGCTTGTCAATGGAAACTAGTCACATACCTATTTCTCAAATGCAAGTTAAATAATTATACATAAAGGAATCTTTTATATGCGTGTATATGAATTCAACACATTGTTAGAGAATATTAAATGCCTTGTTGGATGGTAGAGTTCAAGAGTGAATTAAAGAACTCTGTTTTAGGTTGCTACTACTACTCTGCTCGAGAATATTTTCACATGAACATGATGTAATCTAATTTAAAAGGGTTATAACACACTTAATATTATTATTGTAATACTACAATATTTGATAAAGTTAAGTTAAGCTATTGTATTGTACTTGAAGAGTATCTTCACAGGGATTCTTAAAACTAGTGTTTATGTTATAATTCACATTATGTACATACTCTAGGAGTAAAGGAGACCATTCATGAAATAGCAGAGGTGTTGAGACAGACACACACAAAAGAGAAAAAACTCATGTTTGGTGCCTGCATTAATGCAATGCCTGTCTTATGTTCCCAACAGAACTTGTTATTATTCTATTCTTCTTAAATAACTATTTTTTTCACTTTCATCTGGCTGTATTTGTACACAGAACACATATGTAGGGTGCACTCAAAATGCCAAAATACTGTACATACAATATTTCACATTAATTTATTATTCAGATGGTACAGTTATTTTTGCTGGAAACATGTTAATGAAGAAACTGATAAATGAAATTATTACTACATTGTGTAATGGTCAAAGTAATAAGAGCTAAGGTGAAGTTCTGAAAGAATTGACATCACTCAATAGAAAGCCCTCAGTTCATTCTTTCTGGCAACCTCTTTCAGTTTTACAAAAACTAATTTAATTAGAAACTAACTACCTGTAATTAGAGATCAGTCACACTCAACTCTACTTGTGTGAATTGAGCCCCTGTACTTGTTAAATGCCAGGACTGGACTTTATATATGTGTTATTGTAATTTTTCTAAACCAGATAACACTCTTCTTTATTCAGTTAAGCCATTAGTTAGTATAAATTAACATAATTCAAATATGGCAACATTACTTGTAAATTGGTAACTCACAGTGGAGGCATACAATAAAAGTTCTGAAATCTTTTTTACTTTGTTAACTAACCATGTGTTGTTAAAGAAAGTGCTTGTTGAAACCTATACCACATCTGCTCTGGTAAATTATCACCTTATAGTTTTATAAACAAATATGTAAGTTCCAAAATCATACATCATCATTATGTCAGTCTTTATATACTTTGCCCCATATCAAAAATAGTCAGTCAGAGGCTAGCATTCAATATGGTAACAATATGTAGTTACTGATGTTGTATGTTTGGGAAACTCTATGATAATATAGCAGTTGTGCATAAACATCAATCATACAGTACTTCAAGGTTAGTGTGTGGTGGAATTACAGTGTTAATTTCTCTCTGTCAACTATATGCATTTCGTTGCAGTATTATTAGTTATTGCAAAACCTACTGAGTCCACTGACAGTGTGATTTGACACCAACTTTGTGATGTCTACCTGTCAGAATACATATATGAAAGTGCCCTGTAAACATTTAGCCATGGTGAGTCTGATTTAGAGGTGAGAGCTGACTGACACTGGTCATCATGTTGCTATGAATGTTAATAAATGTGGAAAGCAGTTAAGGTAATTAAATTGAGAATTCATCATAAAACTAGTTTACAGCAATTCGGTAAACTTCTGCTGATGAGACACTGAGAGCAATTCAGTGATCATAGGTTAGTACACTTACAAACTCATGTGGTGTGATAAAGTTCACAAGCCACTATATTTACCCTTGAGCAACTGAACTGGAGAAATGTTCTGTGTTTGAGAAAGAGCAATCCCATCACCACAGTGAAGGGAACAGTTAAACACGTCATGTGACTCACGTGCCACAATACACTGTATTTGGCATTAGTATGACAGCTGAGTACGAGACAAGCAAAATGTGTTCAGCAAGGCATTCAAATGCAACTAGATCATGTAATCCTGTTGTATGGGATATCTGATCTCTGATGACATTAAGGCTTTGGATTTTTTGCTTGTTAGAATGTCAATGGCATACCCTGGGTACATTGATTTGTGCTAAATGGACACCACCAGAGGCAACTGCCATGGGCTACAACAATATGTTTCCAGCTACTGCAGTTTGTAACAGCAGATACATAAGCCACTGTATAGGAGATCATTCACCAATTTAGTGTTAAACAGCAACAAATGAACAGCAATGCCATCCAGAACCAGCACTTTGCTACAGGGCACAGAAGTCACCATCACATAGGTACAACTCTACTTACTGCATGTTACAGGATACAGAGAGTAGCAGTGGCTCAGAAGTACAACCACTTGATACTTAAAGCATGGAAAAAGGTTGTCTGTAGTCATGAGTTGTGGTACATGTGAGTACACACCGAGAGCTGAAAGTAATAGCAGTTCATCAAAAACTATATAGGGTGACACATACTGTTTACTGCAGGGGAGGTGGTGTAGGTATTCCTATGTGGAGGATGTTTACATGGGATGATTGGAGCCCCTGATATCTGTGCCATCATCTCTCACCAGTAATCAACACAAGAACATACTTTTTGATCATGTGAATCCTTTCGTTAACTTACATCATCTTATAGGTGATCTGTAGCTTCAGCAAGTCAACAGTGTGTTCCTCACTATCAAGTTGGATCAGAATGGTCTGAAGAACACTCCACAGATAGAAGGGTGCTATGGTAATCCCCAGGTTATCTTACCACTATCTTATTGAATGCAAATAGCATGCCATTGAGCAAGAAGAGCACACCTTGTAGCTAGCTCCAATGAATCTCTGTGAGTTGTGGATGGTGGCTGAGCAGTTATGAATTAGCATAATGCCCCCAAAACTTATGATGTCTCCTGGAGTCTATACCAAGGTGCCCTACCATTGCATTCCAAATGAAATGGCTTGGTATATGCCACTAATTAATTGTCTTGAATTCAGTTGCTCCTGAGTGTATTATCTGTAATGTCACTGGAAAATTTAAATTTCATCTCATAAATCATAGTTTCCAGTTGTACATTTTAAGAAGCTAAAGTAAGAATTTAATGAGGCAATCAAAGCAGCCTTCATCTTGTTACTTCAGCCTCCTTGCTGAAATTCTTCTTTACAGTTATAGTTAATTTTAGTTTTCTCTTGCTTGATAGAATGAAGCATCAGTGAGTGAAATGACAAAATTTCAGAGAAAATGATATAGGATCAGTGTGAATTGTATCAATGATATATTGATGCATCTATATTTTATGGTCAGAGTATCTTTGTTGAATATGACTTTGTAAGTGTATGTCTTACAAATAATCTACAGGTAAACATTTAGGGTAAACCACAGGAAAATTTAGTCAACTTATCTGAGACTGGATTTAAAAAATTGTGAAATAATGTAGACAGAACATTTAGAAGATACTTGACTACATACGACTTCTCATTTTTCTTGTAAAACGTACCAATATCACCATACAGAATTTCTTCTGAAAATTCTCCTTCAACTACTACTTTGCCCCAGGGATCAACAAGAGTAGAATGGCCCCATGAAGTGTAATCTGAACCTTTCTCTGTCAATGGTGCAACACCAGCAACATACACTTGGTTGTCCACAGCTCTAGCTCTCTGTAGCAGCTGCCAATGTAAAGGTCCTGTTATCATGTTAAATGCTCCTGGATACACCAATAGCTGACAACCTAAAATATAGGAATACTTTTTTAAAAATGTAACTTGATGAATATAAGTATACTACCAAAAGTGCATAACAAAACATACCCATGTTCCTATAGATGCGAGCCATTTCTTCAAATCTAATGTCATAACATATTCCAATACCTATTTTACACATCTCTGTTTCAAATATGGTTAACTGGTTTCCTGGTGATAGTGTCTCAGATTCCTTGAATGTTATTCCACCAGGTATATCAATATCAAAGAGGTGGACCTTAGAAACAGAAAACAAAAATGTTCATTAAACATTGAGAAAAAGGAGCAATTCAGCAGTAAACATTGATTATGATTATTATCTCCATTAGTTTTACTTGACAGGTGCATTCAACAATCAACATGCCCAACCATACAATTGAAGAGAGAACCTTTACACAACAAAAAAATGAATAAGATGAAGAATTCTCATTTCCTTTTTTATTCAAAACATAGATCAGTATCATTAATTCATATCAAATAAGCAAAATAAAATGTTACTATCTACTCATTGTCACACCATCATAAATGATAAAAACAGTTTCAGAGAGCATTTCAAATCCATATATTAACTCAATATTAAAAATTACACAGCCATAAAAATCTTAAAATCATGAAGTCTAATATTCACCAGACAATGCACAAATGCAAAATGCTCAGTGGAAAAAATGACAGTGATGATCTGGGGTATTAACTGTTACTTAACGGCTAGTTCTGTAACTATTTTAATGCATGGAAGCAATACAAAGAAGGTAATCCTTCAGTCTGAAAAGTATCCTGTATTGACAATAAAAAAGTGGCATAAACTCTTTTGAGGGAAAGGTTAACAATAATTCAAATGACACACTACTCTTTGAGTACGTTAAGTTGAGCCTTGCATGTGTGTAGGATATCTGGCTATTGAGCCATGTGTGTATGTAGAACACTTGGCTATTAAAAGGAGGTAAGGGATAGGATGTTAATGTAATGGCATGCCAAATAACAGACGAAAATATTGCTCCTAATGATTCATAAAACAGCCACAACTACAAAAAAAAAAAAAAAAATTGCAGGTTATGGTATGCCTGACCAACAAAATTGCACATAATGCATCTTGAGATTTTGAACTAACAAAAAAAGCAAAAAAATTGGTCAGCAGGAGCAGCAACAATATATTGCTGGCAGTAAAGGCAAAGAATAAATGGGAGGTGTTGTAACCCTATACAGTGAGCATGCATAATTAATCAGCACACGCCTCTGCAGCCAGCCTACACAGGCTGCCTCATGTTGAACAGATGATGCAGCAAGTGCTGTGTCATGTGCAAGGTAGCTGTATATAAGCCGGCACGTGGGGCCACTCAGCCACTGTAATGTTTATGGAACTTATGAATTACTTCACTGCCAGACTGTGTCTCTATGTTGTGTGTTTGAACTCTTTATTACATCTTTCAACATATCAGTATTTTCCTGCATATGGAAGCAAATTAAGGGTTGGTTGGTGGGAATTCTGATATTGTGTTTGCGCAACATTACAATATTTTTGGCGATGAGTGTGGTACTCTACTCAGTGGGTTTCATTTCACAACTCACTATGTCCAGCATGTCAGCGGCAATTCTTCATACTCTTGTTAACTAGCAGCAGGCTTTCTATGTTGCACTAAACAATCTAGTGGCATCACTGATGCACCAGGGTTCAGCACTGTTGACAAAACCCCCACAGTTTTCTCCATATGATGATACTGCAGAAGATTGGAACGCTTATGAAAATCGCCACAACATTTCCAAGCTTTTGGTGTCTACAACCAAGGAATGTGTAAGGATTTCTTTTTGTCATGGATTTCTCTTTGTGTTCATCACATTTTGTGTCAGTTTGATCCTCTTCAGGAACCTGCCAGTCTCTCTTTAAAAAAAGGGACCTAATGTGTCTGTGTGCAACTCTCAATCTCATTCATCAGACATGAACATAGACGTGAACAGTGTGTCCCACGTGACAGGAGTCCCAAACAAAAGTGTTACAGACAAAATGTTAAAAATGCAAGTGGACATGAATGCGGCAGTGACTCTATTAAATTCTCAAACCTATGGCTCACCTCATAATGAAACTGAAAGTATGCTCCCATTTTTTTCATGAGTGATGACTGCCCAAACCCCATTGCATTACAGGAGCAAGTCAAAGCTGAACTCGCTCCACTAACATGCCAGTCTCCTCTAGTGAACTGTCTACTCCATTGGTAACTGTCGCAAAACCTAATGGCAACCTTCAGCTCTGTGATGATTTTTAAAACTCTGTAAATTTGCAGTCTATTATTGATACCTTTCCCTTCCCCCATCAGAATGAACTCTTAGCTCAATTTTCCGGGGACCAATATTTTTCCAAAATAGCCTTGTCGAAAGCCTACTTGCAACTGCCTCTGGATGATGATTCCAAACATATCCTTGTAATGAATACCCCCTTAAGGTCATACCAGTACCAGTGCCTGCAATTCACCAGCACCCCTGCTGCTTTCCAATGATTTTTGGAGTAACTCACAGCTTCCACACTGGGCTGCATTAACTACCTGGGCAATATTGTTGTCTCCGGTCCCTCAATATATGACCACTTGCAGAAACTTTGTGCCTTGTTCACGGTACTGCAGGGTGCTGGTTTGAAATGTACCTTGAACAAATCACAATTTTTTTAAGCCATCTATTGTCTATCTCACTTTTGAAGTCTCTCATGTTGGTGTGAAGCCTTTAAACCAGTGCATCAATGTCATTACAGCTTTGCTGCAACCTATCAATGTCAAAGAGTTGCAGGCCTTTCTCAGAAAGATTGTATACTACCATAAATTTCTTCCTGATGCAGCCACAGTGGCTGCAGCCACCTCATGCTCTCTTACGTAAATGTGCTCCTTTTCACTGGTCACTTGGCTACTTTCCAACTTGGCCAACCTCATCTTTTGGCCACAGACACCTCCCAGTATGGCCTTGGGACCATTCTCACACACAAATACACGTTTTCTCTTGCAGTTCTAAATTTTAGTTCATTACAGATCATAAACTTCTGGTTTCTCTTTTCCATCCTTTGGCACCTTTATCAGACAAAGTAGTCCATTCTGGGCTCTGGTCATGCGATAACTATGAGATTCATTTCTGACCCACAGGAAAACATGCTAATGTGGATGATCTTTTGTGACTGCTGATTGGCTCTGATCAAACATTTGATCAGAATGAACCATTATTTTTCCAGTCAGATGTTTAAGCATAAAACACTGTGGATGGTTTTCTGATTACCATTTCTCAGACTCTGGCTGTCGTGGCTGATTCTGCCTTGTGTCAGGTTGTTCAATTTGACCAATGTGGCTGACCAGATAAACAGCCAAACTGTGAATCAGGTCCCTTACGTAATTACTATGCTCTCCAGCACCCCTCTCCATTCATGACAGTGTGTTACTGTTGGCTACTGAAGAGTCGGCCGCCAGGGTTATGATCCCATCCACATTGTGGTGGGACGTCTTGGGGCTTCTTCACATCGACCATTGGGATGTTTCTGATACAAAATTGCTGGCCTGATGCCATCGTTTTGGCTGGGTGTTAACAATGATATCACATGTGTTGTATTGGCCTGCCTGCATTGCGACACCCATCAAGAAACACCATGGGCCTCCTTTTCCCCGTGGCCAGCCCCTAAGCACCCCTGGAAGCATATTCATTCTGATTTCGAGGGACCCTTCTTTAACTCGTTTTGGCTTGTTGCAGTTGATGCTTCCTCAAAATTTCCTTATGTGGTTTGTTGCCTGTCCACACCCACAGCAGCCACAGTCAAGGCCTTCTCAAAAATCTTTTTCTTAGATTACCATGTATGCCTCTGACAGAAAATGGCCCAAAATTTGTTGCTCAGTATTTTGAAAAGTTTTGCACAGTGTCATCCGGCATGTTACGGACTTCTTGAGACAATGGTGCACCATGCTGTTTGTGTAGCTTTTACCTGAATGCTGCCATCTTGTTTTGTATCAGATGGTTTGAAGAATTATGAATTACCATCTCGAAGATGTAGGTTTTCTAAAAAATATCATAACTGATAGCATTCTTTTGAAGTTTAATAGACAGCTCTGAGAAAGGCTGGGTTCCATTAATTCTCTGTTCAATAGTAAACTTGATGTTATCATTCAAGCTATTTAGCTCAAGGAGAAAACTATTACAGTCTTGGGATGAGCCACTATGCAATAAGAAAATGTTGTCTTTGTACTGGGTCCATAAAACGATATTATTGGATACAGTGCTCAAAATTCATTATGAATATGTTTGCCAAACAATAGGAAAGCAGAGAACCCATAGCTAACCCCTACCTTTGCACATATGAAAATTAACGCCAACTTCAACACTGTAAATGATCATCTATCTCATCTGAGGGTCATCTGCTGTGTCTTCTAAGGTTCTCATTAATTATATCCTGTACCTGCAGGAATACTTGCACACATGCGTTTCACATCCTGGGAAACAATGGATGTGTTAGGAGGAATGACTAAGTTAGAAAGTTTACTGATAAGTTACTCTCTATTAGATATACTGCAATTCACTGGATGCTCAAAATTTTTATTCTGATAATTGGCTAAATGCCTTTCAATGCAATATCCTGGTCTGCTCTTTGGGTTTATAATCAGATGAATGTGCATATTGTCCTTATGTATCTTTGCTGCTCCTCGAAGCCTGGGAGCTGACATCTTAATTGGTATCAGTGTTTTCTAGGTATATACATTAGGAAATACTTTTGTGGTCATGAGAATTTTCCTAATATTTGCTGTGTATTTGGCTGTTAAGTCCAATATCCTTTTATGTATATTGTTCTCATCCAGAAACTGATGAACTTCATATGCATACTAGTCTCCAATATAACAACAGCTAATTTAAATTTATCAGCTTGCACTATAAGCACGCCATTATCCACAAGCTTCCTACTGATATTCTTAACAATAATATTCTCTGAGCACTGTGTCATCAAAAAAATAGAAGTACTCAAGTCCTCTGAATAAGACTTTACCACTTTGTTTACACCTACGGTTACCTCACTGTGCAGTGCAGAAGGCAGCAGCCTGCCATCTAAGGTTGAAACTGTATGAGGTATTAGTAAACTTAGCTGTGGCTGTGATGCTACCAAATGTGTGTTACATGAGAGTGCTTTGTCCAGGAGTTTCAGTTCATTATGGTAAAACTTGATATTCTGTTAATTTACCCGTTTCAGAAAAAAATCTGATACAGGTGTACTATTACTGTACGAAATTCTATCACAAAGTTTTTTTTATTATTTTTTTTTATTTTGATGGCCTCACACTAAATGGTTCTTGACATAACATAAATATTGGTCTATAGGCTGAATTACCAAGTCAATCTGTTGGCTGTTTATCAGCATCAAGAGGAGCAGGTGTGCTTGATCCAAGTTCCTATTTGTACAGTCCTTCTTGATGTATAATGATCATAATTCATTGTGTATACAAAATCACATAATGTTGTGTGAGTTTGGTACTGAGACCAAAATATTTCTATGAAACATGTGTTTTACACAGTTAGGAACAATAATGTTTTTTAAACATAGTTTATTGAACTGAATATTAGCTGGCACTTTCACTACACTTTTCTTAAAGTTCAAGGATTTGAAGTAAGTCCATTTTACCATGCTAGGCAGTTTTCAACATGTAACTTTAAAATGAGGACAACCACAGCTGAAATTCTGCATGTTTAATAAAAACTTTTCCACTCAGGCTGTTTAAGTCCTTTATTGAAAGGCCTCAACCAGTTTTGATTCTTAAAATACATCATCAGGTGACCTGTACATTGGAGGAATAACATATTTACTCTTCAGGATAACCAATTTTTTAAAAAAAATCTAAGTGATCATAATCACATAAAGCCACTAAGACTAATATGACTACATTAGCTTTTAAATCATTGTATTATACAGGAAAAACAGTTATTGCCAAGTCCCATTGTTCATCATCAAAGCAATAAAAATAAGGAACTCACTGTAAAGTAATGGTCCAAGTTAAAATGATTGGGCCCAAAAAGCAACTTATTAAATAAGGGTATATCTCAGTAACTATGGTAAAAAAAGAGTAAATATATTATTCCTCTACTGTTCAGTTCACTTGATGATGCATATTTTAAGAATATGAAACTGATCGTGACCTTTGAACAGAGAACTTTAACAGCCTGAGTGGAAGACTTATTATTCAACATGCATAATTTCAGCTGTGGTTGCCCTCCTTTTAAAATTATGAATTGTATTAAATGAACGCCTGTGGATGCCACTGACTAATAACAAATGTCTGTTTGTTGCCCCAAAGGATGAGGGCATTACTATCATCTGTTACAACAGTAAGCCCACTGATGTCATCTGAGGCACAGGAAAGTTGAAATTTCTAGGTAAATGTCATGGATACGGTGCTCAAATGGTGGTGCAGTCTGAGCATGTAATACAAACAAAAGCCTCCAGTAGTGACATTGTACCTAACCTACACATGGAAATTGACTGCTGCATTGTGAATAATGAATAGAAGCATACCAGAGAACTTAAGCTGAACTTGCCAGTAGCATATCAGGAAATAAGTTCTATCAGTAACTTCTTGACAACTCAGTTCACTTTCTGGAGTTACATGAGCTCTGGCACAGTACCTATATATATTATATGCTATCTTTGTAAATACTATAAATACAGTACAGAATGTTTTGAATTCATGTTCACTACGTCGTGTGATGACTGCTGCAAGAAATTATGTGTTAGGAACACTATCGTAAATCAGCAACCAGATAGGGACATAGCGCGGTGTCATCCTACTCGAATGACATTGAGACACAACAAAGATATAATTTTTGATAGCTCCAGTATGCCTGTTAGGCATGTCTGAACTGAAACTAGATATGTGTGGAATGAAAATAAATCACAGCTTCTAAATGCCATAGCTAAGACAGACAAGGTGCAAAGAAAAATTGTAATCATGATACGAAGTGTCAATTATTGTAAAAGTAAATGTCCATCTCACTCAGGCAAAATATTTGTAATCAGGGTAGAAAGCATTCATCATTGTAAAAGTAATTATGCATTTTCCTCAGATAACCAGAATTATAATCATAGTAGGCCCTAATTAATTGTGCAAAAAAAAAGTATTCATTCATGCTAAGGCAAGCTAACAGAGTAAAACTTATGTAAAAATTTGTAGTCATAGAGGACAGAGCCACCACGAGGAATATAACACAACCACCGTGTGACCTGTGACACTTCAGTTGGCCACAGAACAGACAGTCAGAGTGACTTCATGCATAGCAAGCCTCAGTTTGAGACTTAGAATTTACTATGGCTTTGCCGTTCTCCATAATAGCCATGTGTGCCTTCCTCCAGGGGAGCCTAGTGCACTTTCAAGCATTCACTCAGGTGAGCAGTAAAGACTGTTACTCAAGCTCTGTCTTTTTTTGCTTTTATTTTATCGACTAAGTATATATAATGCTCAACACATTCAGTTAGCCAATACCACAGTTAGCTAAGTGAATGGACTTCCCCATATATTGTCAATCAGTGTCTAGACCATTCACTGGACACAACAGTGATAGTTCTGATACAGATGTTGGTGACAGTCCAACACTTTTCTCACTGAAGAATAACTAGACAGTTTTTCAGTTCTGATGTCTATTTTTCATTATTTGAAGGCAGTGTGCCACTCAAAACTTGAATAAAAAAGAGAGCATCCTTTAGAAAGTGTTAATGTATTTTTTCAAGGTTTTCGGTGCTCCTTTAATCTGAAATTTACATAAAATTTTATTGTGTAAAATAAATGGGTCCAGATTACACTGTATTTTGTCATGTGACATCTCAAAGAATCAGAAACTTATTTAACTAGCGATCAAGACACTTTAGAAGTTAAGATGCACCCCACTTTGATAATGACTTTATAAGTATACACACCACCATTACAAGCACCATTTTAAGTAGAAATGGAAACTTGGATTTTGGTTGCATGTCTTCATTCCAGCCAAGTACACTGGCATCATATGGGCAAAGTCTCATGCAATCGTATGGACCCTCTGTTTCCTACATACACCAGTTACTGTGGAACTCTAACCTCTCTGTGATGTACTTGTAACTATCTTAATGATCCACCCAAGATGGGACACTGTCTTGGCCTTCAATTCAGGAGATATACAAATACCAGGGCACTCATTAAGAGACATAACTTATTACATAATAGGTACACAAAAAATAAATCCAGAGATATTAACAGAAATGTGCTCAACCACTGGAAGGGCAACGAGTGAAGTCTTCCATGACTACCATAATGAATGATAATTAAGGAACTGTTTCAAAACAGCACAAAGTTTTGCTTATAGGATGAGGCTGTTAGTGACACAAAAATTTGTGTCTAGACATTTGTGAACAAGACAAAAATTGATAAAATACAAAGCAAAAACAGAAGTCAAAATGTTGAATTCTGTGTTTGTATGAATAAATTGCATAATAATCAACAGTACTGAAGTTAAGAAGTCATCAAAACTTAATAACATTTAATGGAATCTTCGTCAAGTTCTATACAGAATTTGCAAATGAATTGGCTCCACTATTGCTCATATATACTACCAATCTCTTGAACACAGAAATATTTCCAATGACTGGAAAAGAATACAGGTCACACTAACCTACACAAAAGGAAGAGGAACTGAGTCACAAAACTACCATACTATATTATTCCCATATTTTTGTAATAGCTACTAGTGGTGTAACAGAAGTAACAAAATACTTCAATGACATTTAAAACAGGCAGTTCTCAGCACAACGATATGAATAGTGTGTGTAATATCTCTCCAACAGAAAATGGTAACTGTAAATTCCTGGGTGTGTATGTTGATGAAAATGACTTAATTTCGTATGCCGAAAAGTCAGTAGTGCCATATATCTCCTCAGCCAGCTCGCAAAGATAGTTCCTAGCCAAGCACTGAAATTAGTATATTATGGAACACTTTACCCCTTTCTCAATTACAGAATTGAACTGTGGGGCTATGCAGCTGATGTACATTTAAAAAGAATACTACTACTACAGAAAAGAGCAATAAGACATATACATGGGATGGGACATAGAGATTCATGTCGTGAAGTGTTTGTGCAGCACAAATATCTGACAATATATTCTCTGTACATCTTCAAAATAGTTGTATTTTTTATAAGTCAAAATACAGAAGCTATCAAGGGCTGTGATGTACATGATCACAACACTAGAACAAAGTGTAACTATTTCCGTAACAGAACAATGTTAAAAATGACTGATAGAAGTCCATATATCAGTGGTTTGATTTGGTATAACAAGCTACCAAACTCTCTAAGAACGTACACGGGAAATGTTTTCAAAACAAAATTAAAATCATTTCTAATAGAAAAATGTTTATATTCTTTCAACAAATTTTAAGATAGTGATTGTAACATGAGGCATTAGCATATCAGTTGTAATGTGATAAATGTAAAAAATAAACATAAAAAGCAACAGCTACAAAATATAGTGTATTTTATAAGTGTAAATATAACCATAGTATTAAGTCTGACGTTTGCAAAAGCCATCATTAGGATGGCTCCACGCAAAGAAAATGTAAATAAATAAATAAAAGAATCCTAGAGCACATTCTGAGTTCAGACTTAATGACCTAACTGGAAAAAATAACCTTCTCCAGGGAAATGATCATGTGGTCTGAGAAGCCCGATCTTGGAAAACACAACTTGTCCTCTTCATATTGCTGTTGTTGTGGTCTTCTATCCAAAGACTGGTCTCATGCAGCTCTCCATTCTAGTCTATCTTATACAAACCTCTCCATCTCCAAATGACTACTGCAATCTACAGCCTTTGAGCCTGCTTACTGTATTCATCCCTTGGTCTCCCTCATTTTTACCCCCACACTTCCCCATTACCTAACTGATGATTCCTTGTTGCTTAAGGATGTGTTCTATCAAATGACTCCTTGTTTTAATCAAGTTATGAAATAAATTTCTTTTTTCCCCAACTTGATTCTGTAGCTCCTCATAAGTTACTCTATCTACAATTCTAATCTTCAGCATTCTTCAGCAGCACCAAAATTCAAAAGATTCTATTCTCTTCTTCTCTGAATTACTTACTATTCACATTTCACTTCTGTACAAGGCTATGCTGCAGACAAAAACATCCAGAAAAGACTTCCTAACATTTATGATAGATATTAACACCTTCCTCTTTAATGTCTCATTTGCTAATGTAGTCCCCTCAGAAATGTCTGATTTAATTTGAATATATTGCATTACCCTTTTGTTAATGTTCATTTTCTAAGCACTTTTCAAGACACTATCCATTCTAGTCAATTGCTCTTCCAAGTCCTTTTCTGTCTGTGACAGAATTAAAATGTCATTTTCAAACCTCAAAGTTTTTATTTTTTCTACTTGAAATTTAATTCCCTTTCCAAAGCTCTAGTTGGTTTCCTTTACAGCTTTATCTATATACAGACTGAATAACCGTGGGGATATGCTACAACCCTATCTCAGAGAATAGTCTTTTGTATGTGGTGGATCCACAGCCTCAAGATGTAGCTACATTTCTCTGAAACCCAAACTGACCTTCTATAAGGTAAGCCTCTACCAGTTTCTCTATACTTCTGTAAATAATTTGTGTTAGTATTTTGCAACCATGACTTATGAAACTGATAGTTCAGTAATATTCACACCTTTCAGAACCTGCCATCTTTGGAATTACAATTATTACATTCTTCTTGAAGTCTGAGGGTATTTTGCTGTCTCACATATCTCACACTTCAGGTGGAATAGTTTTGTCTTGGCTGCATTCCCAGGATTCTCAATAATTCTTGGGCTCTGTTATCTACTCCATGACCTTTTTTTTGAGTTAGGTTTTCAATGTTATTTCAAATTCTTTTTGCATATCATACCTCCCAGTTTATCTTTCTCTATTTCTTCTTCCCTTTCTATGTACGTGCCTTCTTGTTCATTTCTCTTGTATAGACCTTCGATACATTCACTCAATCTTTCATCTTTCCCTTCACTGCTTAGTATAAGCTTAATATCTGAGCTCCTGTCATTGATATAACTGTTTCCCTTTTCTCCAAAGGTCTCTCTAATTTTCTTATAGGCAGCATCTACCTTTCCTTTAGTTTTGCATGCTTCTGCAGCCTTTCAATTGTCCTCTAGTCATACCTGCTTAGCCATTTTGCTCTTACTGTCAATCTCATTTTTTAGATGCCTGTATTCCTCCTAAATACCAAATACAGAGGATACTAGGATGGTCTGGTGTTTCTTGACTTCCAGAAAACTTTTTATTCAGTATTACATCAACACCTAAGGAAAAAGGGTTTATATGGGATACCTAAACATGTTTGCGACTGGATCAAAAACTTCTTGGCAGGCACAATGTAACATATTACAGTTATATATGGAGACTGAAGTAATATTTGGTGTGCCCAAGGGAAGTGTAATAGGGCTATTACTGTTCATGTTATTCATTAATGACTTAACAGACAGTAATAGCTGAACACTCAGACTTTTCATTAGGAAAATCTACCTGATAAAATTTGAGAATAAATACACACACATACACTCTCTCTCTCTCTCTCTCTCTCTCTCTCTCTCTCTCTCTCTCCCCCTCTCTGTCTGTAAATGTGGATAACACGAATGAATTTAGTATGAACCCAACAATTCACAACCACAACACTGGATGTAGAAATTCTATCCATACAGGTTATGTAGACATCCCTCGCTAGGGTTCAGAAGGAAGGTTTACTTTCTGGTGCAAAAGGCTATAATAGGTTCCTAGAGTACATCAGGAAAGAAACTGAAAATCCCTAAATATTTAAAAACAAAGTAAAAGAATATCTCATTAGCCACTCCTGCTACATTGTATCAGAATACTTAGACTCAAGAATGCAAATTCCATGTAACCCTAACGTTTGTATTAGATACATCCTTACTTTCCCAGTATATAGGTATGACTTTGGTCCTTGCTAAGTCACATAAATGCATGTTAGAGAAGAACAGGAGCTGAGTAGCATGGGAGGTGCAGGAGCAATGGCCTTTTTTCTAAAGTAGCTGTTTTTCTCCCAACAAAGTAGTCTAGAGGTTAATACCATAATTATAGTTTAGGTGCACTAGTCATAATTTGTTGTTAATATACTATACAGAAGTAGCCACTGCCTGTTAACATATAACTTGACTTATTTCACATCCATGAAGGCTCTTCTTCATCGTGAGACTTACAGAACACACTATCAAACAGTTATCTGTTGTGTACATTTCTTAACATGGTGGGGGCCAGCTTTTAAAGACAGAAAAGCTGTATAACACTCTTGCGACCGTCCAAATTTTTTCCTGCATTAGGAATGAATTTCCCATAGTAGTTCACTTTTCCCATGAAAACTTGCAGTTCTTTATGGTTTTAAGGTGTAGATAATTTATCAACACACTCTACATGATTATTCATTAGGTTTTAACTTCTCCTAACTTCATATGTATCTTAAATATTCAACTCTTGCTTCAAGGAAAAAATAGCACTTATTTAAGTTATATTTTAATCCATTATCTGGCAGCAGACTGAATAATGTTTCTGGGTTTTTTGTAGGCTGTTCCTCTTATCTCCCTTCAATAATAATATTGTCAAGAAAATTAATACACTGAGGGTCATGTTAATCAATGGTTACAAATAATGCTGGAAGAATTTTGTCACTCAAGTTTCCCAATTGTGCTACTGTAATACAGGGTGATTTCAACTTGCTATGTATAGAAAGGCAGAGTCATGCAATCAAAAATGGTGCTACAGACTGGTTCATCTGACATTATTCTGAATGTCTTGTCCAAAAATTGCTCACTCATAAAGGTAACATCTTAGACCTCCTAACAACAAACAGACCTGGAACTTTCAAATCAGTTAACATAGAGGAAGGTATCAGTGATCATACAGCTGTGATAGCATCTATGACTACAGCTACTACAAGGAATGTTGAGAAGAATAGGAAAATATGTTTGCTTAGCAAGAGTGACAGGATAAAAATTGTCGAGTATCTGAGTAGTCAACATCAAATATTCAGTGCTGAGAATGAGGATGCAGAGCACAAATGGAAAAAATTCAAAACCATCATGCACTATGCCTCGACAAGCATGTTTCAAGCAAGGACTTAAGGGGTGGAAAAGATGCACCATGGTTTCCAAATCTTGTTAGAAAACTGCTATGTAAACAGAGAGAGCTTCATCACAGATTCAAGAGAAGTCAAAACATAGCTGACAAATAAAAGCTGAATGAAACAAAAATAAGTGTAACAAGAGCAATCATAGCTGCCTTCAGTGACTAGGAAAGTAACCTTCTGCCAACTGATCCGACTAAAAGCATTAAGAGGTTTTGGTCTTACATTTATTTATTTATTCGTCTGTTGAACAATATACATTGTATGGATGATGTGAAATGTTTGCACAATAATTCTCATTAAAATAAACATTCCTCTTACAGTATTTATAGCTCCTATACTTAGTTCTCCTTTTTTAATCATGTCATAAATTGTTACATATTACAAAGTTCATGAACATTAAGTTACTATTTATAGTTATTTTGAGTATTCATTTACAATGTGCAAGCTATTATTTAGTAAATATTTTTTTTTGGCTTTGGTGCTGAAGATGTGTGGATCACTCGAATCTTTTATTTCTTGTGGCAGTCTATTATACAATTTTATTCCATGGTATAATACACTATTTTGAGTTTTTGGTCTAAGGCACTGCAGTCATGGACTGTGCGGCTGGTCCCGGCGGAGGTTTGAGTCCTCCCTCGGACATGGGTGTGTGTGTTTGTCCTTAGGATAATTTAGGTTAAGTAGTGTGTAAGCTTAGGGACTGATGGCCTTAGCAGTTAAGTCTTAAGTCCCATAAGATTTCACACACATTTGAACTTTTTTTTTTCCCCCTACTTATAAGTAAATAAGTTAGCAAATCAAAATCATCTATCCAGTCACTCAGGAATCATACTGGTACCAAAATGGAAGATGACAGAGAGAAGGCTAAAGTATTGTATTTGGTCTTCTGAAATTGTTTCACCAAAGAAGAGCCTCCTTTCAATCACTGTATGAGCACCAGAATGGCAGATATTAAGATAAGGGATCACAGAATACAAAAGAAACTACAGATGCTTAGTAGTGGAAAGGCATCAGGAACAGATTAGATACTTGCAAGATTCTGCAGAGATTAAGCAAAAGAGCAGCACTTTATCATAGGTGACTGGAGTGACAGAGGGTACCTAGCAAATGGAAAAAAGTGCAGGTCATTCCCGTTTGCAAGAAGGGTCGTAGGACAGATGCACATAAATATAGACCTGTATCACTGACATCAACCCACTGTAGAATTATGGAACGCAGTTTATGCATGTATATACTGATGTTTTTGGAGAATGAAAATCTCCTCCACAAAAATCAACATAGATTCCACAGAGATCTTGCAAAGCTCAGTTCACTCTGTTCCTCCATGAGATCCACAGTGCTGTAGACATCAGCACTTGGGTTAATTCCATGTTCTTAGACTTCAGGAAGGAATCTGCACAGCCATACTTAGTGGAAAAATATGAACTTACCATGTATCAGACCAGATTTGTGAACAGATTTAAGACATCCTTGCAGAGAAAATTCAACATGTTAGTCTTAATGGAACAAAATGGATAGATGTAAACATAATTTAAGGAATACCCCAGGAAGTGCTATAGAACCATTACTGTATATATGATCTACTAGAAAATGTTGGAAAATCCACATGGCTATTCACAGATGATGCAGTCATCTACAACAAGGTAGCAATGCCAGAAGAGTGTAGCAATTCGCAAAAGGGCCTGCAGAGGACTAACGAATGTTGCAGGGACTGGCAGTTGACCCTGAACATGAGTAATTGAGTAATTGTCCTTTTCCTTATATTGTTGGTATTGCAACCTGGAGTTTCCATTGTTTAATTGTAATATATTATGCATACAAAGGATAAGAAATCCACTATTGTACAACTACACTATTGATGACAAATTCCTTGAAACAGTACCTACCATAAAATATCTAGAAGTAATCATTCAGAGTGACCTTAAGTGGTATGAACACATCAACACAAACAGTAGTTAAACTGAAATTCAGAGGAAGAATCTTCCGGAAATGTAACTCGCCCACAAATGAAGTGGCCCACAAAACACTTGTTTGATTGACTCTTGAAGACTGCTCATCACTCTGGGATCCTTACCAGGTAGGACTAATAGAAAAAATAGAGAAGAGCCCACAAAGAATTGTGTGTTTCATCACAGAATCATTAAGACAGCACAAGAGTATTATCAAGGTGCTCCACAAACTCTACTGCCAGATGCCACAAGAAAGGCATTGTTCGTCACGGAGTGATTTACTATTGTAATTCTGACAGAGTACATTCCAAAAACAGAGTCTCTGAAAAGCCAGTTTCAGAAAAAAATACTGGTTCCAGGCTAGTTTTGATGAGAATTCTTTGGGAATGAGGTAGAGGATACATATCAAATTTTCAGATTTACTGTAGTTCAAAGATGCCACATAGGCAAAGGTACCTACATCACTTACAGTTTATGACCAGGCATGTAGGAGGTTCATACAAATTCTGCAGATTTGAAGGAAAGATCAATTCTTCAGTGCTACATGTGCTTTGTAGTTTAATTTACATTCCAGTTCTGGTTCAAACATTGATTACATAGTTCTTTCAGGTTATTGTGTAGCATATAACCCTTAGTTCTCTATGTCATGAATCTGAAAAGCAAAACTCAAAAAAATTATCAAGCCAAAAATTCTCTCCTTTGTGGAAGACATAGCGATGAGAATTGTCGGGGCTGCTTTACTTTCTTGTATGATATGGTCATTGTTATTTGTTCTATGAGGTGAAACTCCTTTTCATTATAATTCAGCGGATGTTTCTCAGTTTGCTGTAATGACAGACAATCTATTTTACTGTACATATCTTAACAATTTAAGGAATCCACTACATAGGTATCCAGCTAGAATTTCATAGGTGTGCCTGGTAAGCATTGCATAGGGGGCAATATGTTCATCAATTCCATTTACAGAATAATAATGGGCTCAACACAGTTTAAAATATGTTGTTGTCATGGATGAGCTGCTGCCATGCTGTGGTGCTTGCATTTTTAAACAAGAGCTAAGTGGCACCACTTCTGACAACATGCATACACCATGTTTTGATGTAGACAGCAGTTACAGCTGTATGCACTAAAACAGCTAGGATATGCCAAAAAGATTGAATCATACTATTTGTGTTATCAATTTACATTGTTGTCAGAATTTATTGCAGCTGAAGATTATGATGAAAAATTGTAGTAGTTTGTAAAATGAAGAATTGGTGTTTGTCTTTCACTGTTGTTTGACCTTCACTGCAACTCAACTGCTATTTCATGTACTGGACAAGTTTCAAAATTTATGTTCATGATCAACAGTCTCCTACACATATGTGACAGGCACATTACTTTAGATTATTATAAAAAAATCTAAATTTTAAAAGCAAAAAAGTTCAATCATATAGATACCTGCACTAGTAGAAATAAAAATGTTAACGACATTAGACACATTACACAGGGTGTTTCCGTGAAAGCGTGCAAAAATTTAACAGGATATAGAGGATGCTCCACTGAACAATTTGAGGTAGAGAGCCTGGGGTCAGAGAAGCCAGCTTAATTTACATTCGTTAAGTTAACTGCAAATACCAACATTGACACAATGAACGTACCATTTGTACTGTATCTTACAAGTAGAAAAGTTTAGTTCCATATCTCCTTATTAATATTTTTTGAATGCTCTTATGGAAACACCCTGCATTAGCTTCCAAGTACTCCTGGGCACAAATCTTGTAATGTAACATAAGGAAAACCAACGTATACAAAAATGTGCAGACATCATCATACATTGCATTATCCTGAGTTGACTGCAAGAATACACAGAAAATTCTACTCTTTACCTACATTATACATGTCCCTGTATACACACATACATATATAAATACAGAAACTGGGCCTCATAAACACCATGTGTCTTGAAGTTAAATGATAAAAACAGAGTGTAACTAAATTCCATTTACAGACATTAAGGAGTGTAGTGAGGACCAAGACGGTTAAGTTTGGTACAGGAAGTCACATCTGGAAATGTACTGTTTCCCTGCTACACAGAAAATACCACAACATGCATTCAGATCCCCTGCATTTTCAGTGCCACTGACTAGGGTATTATGTCGGTCATTCACAGATCACCTTATGTCCCATGCTCACTACAAGTTTGTTTACATGACATTCACATGAATTTGTGATCTGGTCAGAGAGATTTGTACCTGCTGTTGTGCTGTGTAACGGAACTGAAATGATGGTGGGCTGACAGTAATTTGGAGCCCGCGCGTCGGAAACGGGCGCGCTGGTGTGAGACTGCCGGGGAGTGCACCCTGATGCCATCTATTGGCGAAACTGGGAATTAGCGCTGCCTGTCAGACAATGCACTAAGCTCTCGGAGTCAAATGTATTCTTTTTCTTGGTTATTATAAGTTATTACTGTATAATTTAATGTTGTAAATCGCTAGTAGTAAATCATTATGACTGGTATGAACTCCAGGATAATAAATATAAATATTCTTAAATACTAAATGATTTCGGTAAAAAGGTGGTAGGGGAACGCCCCCACTCTTGGTGATACGAGCGTAGCTAGCGGTAGCTGGAGACACAGGGACTGAACAATGGAATGGCCTGTGGAGTGTTGACGTGATCGGACGTGCGTAACTGTGCTCGCGCAAAAGCGATTGTGCAACAGCGAAGAGGCGAATATCGTCGTCGTTTGTGGAGTACAACGCGACGAATGGTTGTTGAAGCCGCCTCTATGCCACTGGGGCTGATTGTAAGAGTTACTGCGCCCAGATTTTACGGCGGACGTGCAGTAGCTTGTACGAGTGCTACAGCTCGTAGTTCCAGCCGCCATTAAGGGCATGAGGCGTGAAGAGCTGCGTTAGCCACATGCGTCTCACCACCAAAACCGACACGTCTACCCAAGGCAAGACTGCTTGCAATTGTTAAGTCGAACTTTGTATACATGTAAAAGGAGAATACCAGTTTTCTTTTATACAAGTGCAGAGAACTGAATATAGCAATGAGTAAAATTACGACGCATGTTGTTCATTGTAAAGTGTAGTAACCTAAAACATAGTATAGTGAAATCAGACTGAGGCCACCATCGCCTCTTTCATTTACAATTCTTTTGGTTGTGGAATACTTTAGCGTATAGAATGTTGAAAAGAGCAATGGTCACACCATAATGAGTCGCCTATTTATAGTTACTTAAATTTTTCTGAGTAACCTTTCAAGTAAAGTCACTTAACTAATTCAATATCAATTGTCCAAAGAGTAATATCCAAAATCATTAAATAAGTTGGAGGATAGCATTTGTTAACTTAAGTTGCATAAATTGTCTTGGTAGTAATTACCAAGCCAACTCACAGAAATTGAGAGAGTATTTGCTTTGTAGATTCACCTAGAATGATCAGAAATAGTAATATTCAGAATTAAGTTTCACTTTGAAACGAGCCAAAATTTGATTTATTCTTTTGCTCCTTCAGAGCTGGCGACCGTAGTTATAAGTATTTTCAGGAGGATTCGACGGTAAGTCTGCTGCTCTCGTCGTGCTGATAGGATTACCCACTGCTGCTAGCAGTGATGATTGGATACAAAAGCTCACTACCAAGTTAAGTGGGTCAGGTAGGCAGTGTTACCGTGTGAACTGTAGGGCACTGTAGGCCGTGGATCGAACCCGTTCAATCATCACAGCTCTTTGGGAAATAGTCCGGTTAGGAGTGTACTAATCATTAGGCAAATACTGGCGAGTAACGGTCAAAATTGTATACGCAAGTAAATTTAGCAAGGTCCACGTAGCACCTAGTTAATGTGGTGCAATGGCGAGGGTAGGAGTGGAGTACAAGTGAGCTGAGCTTGTGGCAGCTGTGCTGTATTCAAAGATTACCAACGTGAATTCACTACTACCTCTTACCATTAGGACTGAGCTATTCACGGTTAAAATACGTAGCAGTAAGCGCAAAGGCGTGACAGCTACAAGTCCGTATTGGCTTTATACATACGGAATTAGGAAGCGGGTCATTCCGTCAGTGGAGGGGGTTAAAACAACCGAGTCAGTTGAGAACATACCCCATTTACTGATGGAAGGATTCGGCGGTTCGGTCGCATGTGGCGACCGTGACAGGACTTACCCAAGTTTGTAGAATAATGGCTGCAATAAATGTGTTTTATATAAACTTGTAGTTTCAAGAAAATTTTAAATTTAAAATTCTGTTGTAGACAAATATACCACAATTGGTAAGTTCAAGACGACAACCTGCAAAGCAGCAAAAGAAAGTCCAATAGTAGGAGTTAAACAAGTAATACTTGGTTTAATAAACATTTCTATTAGGCACGAAATACAGCAGCATAAGATGGAGTCGAATAGTAACAAGCAAGACGAAAACATTACAAGGTCAGACCCAGAATTAGGGACCATAGATACTGTTGTAGGGTTGGAAAATCTTATAGATGAATCCACACCCATAAGACAGGAGGAACGGGAAGTGAAACCAAAGGTAGTGAAAAGTGAACCCAATGTATCTGTGGATGCTAGTCACAAGGGAGAGGATATGGAATTAACAAGTTTGTTAAATAGGATGATGGCGCAAATTCGAGAAGGGAATGCTAGTTTGAAAGCAGAAATGGCTAGTCATATATCCCAATTGGATGAAAACCTATCTGGTAAAATAAAAGCCAATTTAGATATTTTGAATACGCAAAGCCAACGTATCACAGAGGTAAACAAATCAGTAAATAGCATTAGGACTGAAATAACAAATGTTCAGAGAAAAGTCACAGAAATAGAGAAAAGATTTGATACCGAAATTCAGAGAATAGAGAAATCAGTGGAACCTTTGGTTAGTGAAAAATTAGAACCGATAATTGAAAGTAAATTACAGGTGATAGTACCAGTTGTAAAGAAAGAGATTGTTAAAGAAACGGCAGCTGATATTGAAACACTGCGCAATACCATGTTGAGTTTTGATGCATGTGTGCAGGAGCAGGAAAATACACTGCGTAATGAGATAAAATTGTTAAGTCAGCAAGTTCAGAATCAGACGTTCCTTAACTGTAGTGGTATCCCATTGGTAATGCAAAAATCAGAAATACTGAGTAGGGAGGAAAAATACGATCCTCAAAAGAAACAAGGTGGATGGCATCCAATGGATTTTATAAAAAATTGTGAACGTGTCTTACCAACAGACATGTCAGATAAAGAAAAAATTAATTTAGTAATAGACGCTTTAGCAGGCCATGCTAAACGTTGGGGATTGAATTTGGATATCGACAATTTGAAGTTTACAGACTTCAAAGAAAAGTTCCTTGAGGAATTCTGGGGCACACAACAGAGGGATAGGTTGTGGAGAGAATTCGTTGTCGCCAGAATGCCAGAACATGGGCGTGGGCTCATGAAAGAATACTGTGAAGGATGGTTCAAGCGTTTGGAGTATCTTAAAGATCGTAGATCAGAATCGGAGATAGTGTGGGAGTTGTGGAAAAAGCTACCTGACGATTCAAAGCGTTATGTAGGAGGCACTCATCGAACATTCGATGAATTTTTAGAAAAAATCGAGAATGAAGATAGGTGGCGTGAAACTAGAGAGTTTCGAGGTTTCAGAAATCAGAATGGAATAGTAAAAGGTGGTAGGAATGAACCGCAAATTAACATGATGAGAGGAAGAGGTCGAGGAGGTAACTCTCAGCGAGGGAGAGGACACTATCAGGGAAACGGGATGCATTATCAAAACCAGGAAAACTAAATACCGCGCAGGTCAAGGGCCTAACGCGCGCGGAAAGAAAGAAATGGCCCAAATATAGGGAAGATCGGAGTTGTCAGTACCATAGTAGGATAGTGCGTCGTTCGCCTAAAGAGCAGTTACATAAACGAAACTTTGCGAAGTATAATGCAGGGATACAAACAGAGGAGAGAGAGCAGGGAGGAATTATTAAGGGAAATGAAGTAGGAAAAGAATATCGGTCGGATGTGAAGGCTCACGTGAATGAAATAAGTTCAATTCGAGGTCAGAGTGACGAATTGATGAAGGAAGAGTCAGAGAAGGCGTTGTTTGTCGGTAGGGATGGCAACTGTGCAGAGAGGCAGGGGCAAGGGAGGAGTGATGTGACTTATGGTAAAAGGTTCGTACGAATAGTCGACGAATCGCATCGAGAAGTAATTAAAGAGGAAAGGGTGGATAAGAAAAAGGGGCATAGTGCAGAGACGCATGCCGATTCAGAAATTACCTCGTATGCAGAATATGTACATCAGCTCAAAAGCCAGCCAGCACAATTAGAAAGATCTTCCACTCAAGTGATTAATTTGGACTCGAATATGACAGTGTTAGAGAGCCATACCGATTATGATGTGTACCTAGTGACAGCAAGAGTACATGACTGTGATGAAGATTCTTTTAAAGAAATTAGAGAAAGTGTATCTAACCAAGAGAAAGAGTGTTGTGATCCCTGTAGTACTGAAGCAAATGAGTTGAGTGAGACTGGAATTCCATTAGTAGGGGAAAATAATGAAAGTAAGAGTGGCGAATGCACTATCCAACAAAGGGAAAGTAGAGAAATGGATTATAATTTGCGAGAATTATTTGAATCCGAAGAAGGTCATATTTGTAAGGAGGAGGAATTATCGTCAGAATCATCAGAAAGCATCCAGGGAGAAAAAGAAGTAGAGGAAGTTTCCGATTCCGCAACCGAGAGTTCAGGCATGACAGATTCGAATGAGAACGAGATGGCATTAAAGAGCCTAGACGAAGGACTATTGGAAAAAGTGGTGAAAGAATTTAGGATGAAAAGGAGAAAGAAACCTCCAGATGGAATGGTCAGTATAAAAACCGGAAAAATAATATGGCAAGACTTGGCGGTGGAAAAGGATTTATTATGGGAAGATAAAGAAAGTATGAAAGAGGACAATAGGATGCAAACAATCCTACCCATTAATGTATGTGGGTACGATTTATATGTATTGTTGGATACGGGTGCTCAAATAAGTGCTATTTCGCATGCATTTTTTGAGATGATCAAAGAGCAACGAGGAGTAGTCATGATGCCAGTAACAGGTGTTAAAGTGATAGGGGCGACAGGGAAATGTAGTAAACCTGTTAAACATCAAGTGATGATGGAATTTAAGATAAAAAACAAGCTATTTTCGAATGCATTTTTAGTAGTTCCAGAGCTCAGTGCCGAGGTCATTTTAGGCATTGACTGGTTAATAAAACAGAAAGTAATTATAGATTGTGACAAAGGGATAATAGTTTGTAAAATTGATAGTGCGGTATTAGAAATACCATTTGAATCATCTAGAGTAATGGAAGAGAACCAGCTGAGATGGGTAGAATTTAGAGATTATCATGATTCAGGAATAGGTAAAAAGTTCGATTGGTTTCTGGTGAGGCAGATAGTTGAAGATGGAAATAAGGAGACACTCCTTCGAAATGTAGTGGATAAAACGGAAGGACTATCTGATGCCCAAAGGGAGGATCTATGGCAAATTCTGAAAGAAAATCAGGAGGTATTTTCGGACAAACCGGGACGAGTGATAAATTATGAGTACTGCATGGAGGTAGAGGAGCATGAACCTTTCTTTAAACCACCATATAATGTACCCTTGTCTAAGAAAGAAGCAGTTCAAAAAGAAATAGATAAAATGGTTTCATGTGGGGTCATTGAACGGAGTTCTAGCCCATATAATAACCCATTGGTAATAGTAGGTAAGAAGGATGGAAGTGTACGAATAGTGATAGATGCTCGTACTCTGAATAAAGTAGTGAAGAGGGAGTTGGATCGTCCAGAGAACATAGATAATTTATTGCAGAAGTTTAATGGTGTAAAGTACATGACTAGTTTAGACCTAACTGCAGGATACTGGCAAATCCCATTAAGTGAGGAGTCTAGGAAGTACACGGCATTTTTATTCAATGGCAAATGCTACCATTACACAGTGGTACCATTTGGCCTAAATACTTCCGTTTCAGTGTTCATTCGGGCTTTAGACAAAATTTTAGGGAGTGAACTTAGTTCGCTAATCACGGTTTATGTAGATGATCTGTTAATTGCTACAAGGACATGGGAAGAGCACATGGAGTTATGCGACAGGGTGTTCAAAGCTTTAATTAAAGGAGGAATGACCCTGAACCTGAAAAAATGCGAGTTTGTGAAGAAAGAAATAAAGTTTTTAGGTCATATAGTAACACCAGAGGGAATTGAAAAGGATTCCGATAAAGTCAAAGCAATAAGAAATTGTCCGGCTCCCAAGAATAAAAAACAACTAAAGTCGTTTATAGGACTTTGTTCCTTTTATCGTAAGTATGTGGATGATCAGGTGTTCAATAGCCCACATCTGAACAACCTACTTAAGAAGAACAGTGTGTATATATGGACTGAGGAATGTGAAACAGCATTCAACCGGATAAAAGACAATTTGGCTAAAAACATAAAGTTATGGCACCCTGACCTGTGTGAACCATTCCACATGGCAACAGATAGTTCAGATTATGGATTGGGAGTATCCATATTTCAGGAGGTAATGATAGATGGGGAAAAAACTCATAGACAAATAGCATTTGCGAGTAGAACCATGTCTAAGTACGAAAGAAACTATACGGTTTCAGAGAAGGAGGCTTTAGCTATAGTATGGGGTTTTAGGAAATTTCAACTTTTCTTATGGGGACATAAGACTGTGGTCCATACAGACCACAAAGCTTTAATATTTTTGAAGGACTGCAGATTGTTACATAACAGGTTGACCAGATGGGCGCTGTTTTTACAACAATTTGATATAGAGATCAAGTATGTTAAAGGGAAAGAACATGCAGTACCGGATGCTTTGTCGAGATTACCGGAAGGATGTGAGACACTAGAAAGTGTAAAGAATAGGGAAGATGTTTTTGAGATGAATTACTTCAAAAAAGCGGAAGGAAGAGAAAAAATTAGGGAAATATGTCGTAATATGCGAAGATATCAAAGTGATGATGATGCACTCAAGTCGGTAAAGGTCAAGTTTGACAATCCGGACGCAACTAACATAAGGGCTTCATATAAAATACATAAAGGTGTACTGTATCTTCAAAGATTAAATAATCCAGGGAAGTGGAGAGTATGTTGGCCGGAACAACACACTGAAGTGCTGATAGATTATGTTCACTTGGCATATGGCCATTGTGGTGCACGGAAGTGTACCGATAAGTTAGATGAATGCATTACCTTTAACAACATGGCACGAAGGGTAGCACAGAGGATAAGATCTTGTGATCTATGCCAAAAGGCGAAAGTAACAAATGCAACTAATCAAGGGCCCATGCAATCAATAAAACCTGATGAAGTATTAGAAATAGTAGCAGTAGATATCTTTGGACCATTACCGAAAACCATGGGGGGTTTTGTGTACATATTTGTAGCAGTTGAACTTTTCTCAAAGTATATAAAGCTATATCCCTTGAGAAAAGCTACTGCCAGAGCTGTGTATGATAAAATGGTGTGTGATTATTTTGTGAAAGTAGGGAAGCCAAAGAGAATACTATCAGATAATGGTGTTCAGTTTTGCTCAAAAATGTGGAAGGATGGGATAACTGAGAAACAGGTAGAAGTGGTACATATCTCAGCTTATCACCCATCAAGCAATCCGGCAGAAAGATATATGCGTGAGATAGGTCGGTTATTTAGGACGTACTGCCATAGTAACCACAAGAAGTGGGGCATGTATGTGAGTGAATTCGAAGAAATCATGAATTCATTAACAAACGAGAGCACTGGATTTACTCCAGAAGAAATCCTGAAAAAGACAAGAAGTAAAAGTCTAGTAGAAGACCTACTAGAATTTCCAGATAGAGTTGAATTAGATTATGATAGTAAAAAGAACTTAGTAAAAGACAAGATGAGGAAACAAGCAGATGCAAGAATTCGTCGTCACGACGAAAAAGTAAGGAATCCTAAATTCAAAATAGGTGATCTCGTTCTTGTAAAAACACATGAAAAGTCAAGTGAAATTAATAACGAGATCAGCAAATTTAAATATATATATAATGGACCATTTAAAATAGTGTCCATACCCAATGTGAATGCTTATTATTTAGAGTACCCATTAACAGGCAAACGCCTGGGAGTAAGAAACATAGTGGATCTCAAAAGGTATGAAACACGAATTCTGCCAGATTGAAAATAAATATTAAAGTAAACCAATATGTAAATAGTTTTGTTTCTTTTGTTCTATGTGAAAGGTAAATGTTCACTAAAATATGTTGCAGTATTCTAATGAAACTTCTAGTTTAAGTAGAGACTAAACAGACTGGGAAAGACTGAGCTTCTAAGAAAGCCTTAATAGATGTGTAAATAAGTGTTGTGAAAGAGGTAGAAAAGTGAGGAGGTAAAGTGAAAAGGACGGGCTATAAAGTAATAGGCGCATAACGTGTGTTTTACCTGCCTGAGATAAAATAAGTGTATTTAAAATTTTTGTAAAAAAGATGTTTAAAGTGTACTGTGTTTAGAAGTAAGAAAATTGGAAAGAATATATGTAAATCATTTATGTAATGTTTAGCAGGAAAGAGAGAAAGAATTGGTGTTTAATTTTAAATATGTAATATAAGTATCGAGGTATTCAGTAAGAAAGGGAAAACCCTTGGTAAAAAGCTTAACGAACATTTCAGATTCATTATAGGAGAGACTTCTTATTGAATTATCACTGTTAGATACTTCAATAAGAAGTGGGGCATGTGTAACGGAACTGAAATGATGGTGGGCTGACAGTAATTTGGAGCCCGCGCGTCGGAAACGGGCGCGCTGGTGTGAGACTGCCGGGGAGTGCACCCTGATGCCATCTATTGGCGAAACTGGGAATTAGCGCTGCCTGTCAGACAATGCACTAAGCTCTCGGAGTCAAATGTATTCTTTTTCTTGGTTATTATAAGTTATTACTGTATAATTTAATGTTGTAAATCGCTAGTAGTAAATCATTATGACTGGTATGAACTCCAGGATAATAAATATAAATATTCTTAAATACTAAATGATTTCGGTAAAAAGGTGGTAGGGGAACGCCCCCACTCTTGGTGATACGAGCGTAGCTAGCGGTAGCTGGAGACACAGGGACTGAACAATGGAATGGCCTGTGGAGTGTTGACGTGATCGGACGTGCGTAACTGTGCTCGCGCAAAAGCGATTGTGCAACAGCGAAGAGGCGAATATCGTCGTCGTTTGTGGAGTACAACGCGACGAATGGTTGTTGAAGCCGCCTCTATGCCACTGGGGCTGATTGTAAGAGTTACTGCGCCCAGATTTTACGGCGGACGTGCAGTAGCTTGTACGAGTGCTACAGCTCGTAGTTCCAGCCGCCATTAAGGGCATGAGGCGTGAAGAGCTGCGTTAGCCACATGCGTCTCACCACCAAAACCGACACGTCTACCCAAGGCAAGACTGCTTGCAATTGTTAAGTCGAACTTTGTATACATGTAAAAGGAGAATACCAGTTTTCTTTTATACAAGTGCAGAGAACTGAATATAGCAATGAGTAAAATTACGACGCATGTTGTTCATTGTAAAGTGTAGTAACCTAAAACATAGTATAGTGAAATCAGACTGAGGCCACCATCGCCTCTTTCATTTACAATTCTTTTGGTTGTGGAATACTTTAGCGTATAGAATGTTGAAAAGAGCAATGGTCACACCATAATGAGTCGCCTATTTATAGTTACTTAAATTTTTCTGAGTAACCTTTCAAGTAAAGTCACTTAACTAATTCAATATCAATTGTCCAAAGAGTAATATCCAAAATCATTAAATAAGTTGGAGGATAGCATTTGTTAACTTAAGTTGCATAAATTGTCTTGGTAGTAATTACCAAGCCAACTCACAGAAATTGAGAGAGTATTTGCTTTGTAGATTCACCTAGAATGATCAGAAATAGTAATATTCAGAATTAAGTTTCACTTTGAAACGAGCCAAAATTTGATTTATTCTTTTGCTCCTTCAGAGCTGGCGACCGTAGTTATAAGTATTTTCAGGAGGATTCGACGGTAAGTCTGCTGCTCTCGTCGTGCTGATAGGATTACCCACTGCTGCTAGCAGTGATGATTGGATACAAAAGCTCACTACCAAGTTAAGTGGGTCAGGTAGGCAGTGTTACCGTGTGAACTGTAGGGCACTGTAGGCCGTGGATCGAACCCGTTCAATCATCACAGCTCTTTGGGAAATAGTCCGGTTAGGAGTGTACTAATCATTAGGCAAATACTGGCGAGTAACGGTCAAAATTGTATACGCAAGTAAATTTAGCAAGGTCCACGTAGCACCTAGTTAATGTGGTGCAATGGCGAGGGTAGGAGTGGAGTACAAGTGAGCTGAGCTTGTGGCAGCTGTGCTGTATTCAAAGATTACCAACGTGAATTCACTACTACCTCTTACCATTAGGACTGAGCTATTCACGGTTAAAATACGTAGCAGTAAGCGCAAAGGCGTGACAGCTACAAGTCCGTATTGGCTTTATACATACGGAATTAGGAAGCGGGTCATTCCGTCAGTGGAGGGGGTTAAAACAACCGAGTCAGTTGAGAACATACCCCATTTACTGATGGAAGGATTCGGCGGTTCGGTCGCAGCTGGTTGTCTTTGTTCACACTGTACTATCATACACTAGTAATCATTCACTACAGTACAGAATGCAAGCTGTATGTACATTTCATTTTTAGTGTGTTGCTGGTGACCATAGTGAACTACACGTTTGCAATGGGAAGGCTGATCATCAGTTGTATGCAGAGGGTTTCCCGCATTGTTAGACACCTTTGCACTCTCTCTCTTTAGTACAATGTACCAGTGGGCCTCAGAAACATGTAAATTCCCCACCAACAGGCCCAACTGTGGTGTTCCATGGCATTGCCACATACCCAAGTTTGAAGAGGCTGTACTTCATGCAGTAGAATAAGATGCAATGATGAGTCCAAGAGACATAGCAGGTAGACTGACTGTGGATCACCAAACTGTCTGGCATGTTACACATGAACAGTAGCTACACCAGTACCACCCCCAGAAGTTACAGGCAATGCAGCCACAGGATTTTACATCATGAGCCCACTTCCACAGGTGGTTCTTGCAATGTTGTGTGGTGAAACCTGACTTCCCAAGGCAGATCCTTTTTACGGATGAAACCCAGCTTACCAGGGAAGGTGTTCTCAATTCCCACAAGTCATGTGAGATGATGAAAACCAGGATGCTGCCCACCACCATGGGTTTCAGGAACAATACGGTTTGAACACTTGGACAGGGATCCTGGCTGGACATGTGATTGGACAATACCTTATTCGACCACATCTTACGGGTGCCCCATACTTGTGATTTCTTGATGGCATGCTGCATGGGCTCTTGGAAGATGCACAACTGCATGTGCATCAAAGCTTGTGGTTCCAGCATTATGGTATACCATCTCATTTCAAATGTGTGTTCCGAGATCATAGAACTAATGATTTGGGCAATAGTGGATAGGTGGTCACAGTGACCCAATTGTTTGGTCTGCATGTTTGCCTGACTTGAACCTGCTTGACTACTACATGTTGGGTCACATGAAATCCTTGATTTACAAGACCGCTGTGGTGTCTGAAGAAGACCTACTGGTATAGGTTATGGCCACATTGAGTGTACTTGAGTGTACTTGTTCAGTAGACCGAGACAGCACACAGCAAGAGTCAGAGCAATGTGTGCTGTAGTATTTTGTGAGTAGCAGGAAAATGATGTATTTCTGGACACGAGTTCCTGCGCTAAACTTAACCATCTTGGTCCCCACTACAAGTCCTCAAAATCTGTACAGGAAATTTTATATTACAACCTGCATATCCATATATGGACAAAAGTCATTTTTTTATAAACAAAACATTTTGCTAAGGCATGATCCTTTCCCAAGTGTTTCACAATTTCTCTCAGGTTGTTTTTTTTTCCATATTCTGAAGAAGTTTCAACTACATTTGCAGACTACCAATATTTCTCTACCGTTCCACTCTCAAACAGCATGTGGGAGAAACAAACACCTAAATCTTTCCAAGCTAGCTCTGGCTTCTCTTATCTTATTATGATGGACATTTCTACCTATGTGAGTGGAAGTTAACAAAATGTTTTGGAGTTCAAAATAACTAGCTAATGGTTAAAATTCATGGAAAGATCTCACTGTAACAAAAAACACCTCTGTTTTAATTATTCTCACCCCAGTTCACTTATCAAACCATAACACCACATCTGTTTTAGCGCAAGCAGAGTAATGTGCTATACCTGATAAAGTATATGCTTCAGAACTGTTACTCTGAGATTCTGTAAAAAGAGTGTCAAATTTTTGATACTGAAAAATCAACCTCATTCACATTCCTACAATCTCTAGTATTTATTCCTGTGGGTAAATATGATTATGTGTCAGACGGTTAATACGCTACACATTTGCAATGTGTTTAAACCTGTTCATTGAACTGTGAATTTAACTTTACGTCTGTCTTTTGTGGAAATTGGTTTATTTACCAACTGGTATCAGTAGTTTCAAGTTACCTTTCGGTGTTTAGCCACCATCTGGCCAGATCTATTCCAGATTGTGCAAGTGTTATACAACTTATTTCCATCCCGTTCAGGAATAGACCCACCAATTAAATAGACATTATTATCTTTAGCTGCTTGTGACAATGCTTTGCTTGTCTCACCACTGGGAATTTCCTCAGCATAACTGGAGAAATATTCTGAAATATTTCAATTAATAAATCAAACAATGGAAAGTCCAGGATGGAATAACAATAATATGGGAAGGATGGATTGCTACATATCATGTGGAGGAGGCGCTGACTCTCAGACAGGCACAATGAAAAAGACTGCGAAAATAATAAAGCTTTCGGATAAAGTCCTTCTGCATTAGAAAACACACACATTCACACAAGTACAACACACATAGGCACTGTCTCAGGGCACTAGCATGTGAATATGTGCATGTTTTCTACTGGAGAATAAGGATTTTATCCAAAAGCTTTAACATTTTAACAGTCTTTTTCATTGTGCCTGTATGCGACTGAACACCTTTTCTATATGGAGAGTAGCAATCTGTCCTTCCAAATCGTCAATAAATAAATCAGAAAGATACACAATAAAAACTTTAAAAATACAAAGGATACCAGCAAAACATAAAAGGATTTAGCTAAAACATTCTCTCTCTCTCTCTCTCTCTCTCTCTCTCTCTCTCTCTCTCTCTTTCCCTCTCTGCCAAAACATTTCAAATTCTAGAAAGAGAAGTGTTAGTTAAGAGCTGGTAGTAAAAAACAGTTCAAAGGTGTAATGTAAACTCAAAAGAAATCACAAAATCTTGGGATGGAGTGCAGACACAGAAAAGTTGGGAAAATTGAGAAACAAAATACAATAGAGAACTGCCAAATACAAAATCACCAAAACAGACAGAAGGAAAAATAAGATCAGGGTTTGATGTCTCATTGACAGTAAGGTCATTTGAAATGGAGGACATGCCCAAAATTGGGCATGATTAGGAAGGAAACTGGTTCTGTCATTTTCAGAGGACACAATACATAGACCGCTGAAAAGAAATAAAAATGAGGAGGTGGGGTGATTTTACAAAAGAATGATGAAGCAAGGAAGAAAGAAAACAGCAAATAATAACATCATGTAGACGGTGAGAACAACATGCATTTTGAGAAATTACTTGCCCTGTATGGAGCACTGGCATCGAACAGAGGAATTAAATAAGCCAAGGGAAAAAACAAGTAACCCAATTCCCACTGTTATGTGTACAGTAAAATATAATAAAAATTTGTTTGTGTACACTTAATTTGGCTGGGAGTTATCTCCTGATCTCCTGTTCCTCCTGACAATCTTCCTGTTGGGTTTCACACCTACAAAAATTATCCTGCTGGCCAGGTCAAAGCTATATCACACATAAAACACTAGCTGCATAATAGTTGACAAAAAAACATGACAATAGCATGAACATGATTCATAACTACTAAAAAGTCAGCATAAAATATTTCTGCTCTGAGAAAACAACTAGTGAATCCAGTCAAAATGTACAGCAGTAAGTAATTATGGAAGAAACACCACAGACTTTAAAAGTACAAAAGAAACTGGAAAACAATAACAAGTTCAACAATAAATGAATTCAGCTCAAACTGCAAGAAACTCAACCAGTTTAAAAACTTCTGAACAGAGCATACTAAAGATACACAGTCACAGAAAGCAAGTATTGGTAATATTAAGCTACAATAAAGGAAAATAATAGCTGCTGTATTTCAAAAAATTAAATTTTAAATATGTTTATTACAATTTCATGTTCTGCTGTCAATGACATCATTCAATATGGTGAACCTCCTCATTTTTTTTTTAACTAGGAAAGTAGAAATAATTGGCCAGAGAGAGAGAGAGAGAGAGACTGAAATTTGTGTGTTCTTACTTGTTCCATACGGTGAGTTGAAGCATTCAGGAAGAATGACAACATCAGATCCTTTTTCCTTGGCTTGTTTAATGAAGTCTATGGCTTTTTTTACATTCTTTTCCTTTGTTCCACCAACCACAAGTTGAACCAGTGCAATTCTGAACTCTAAAAAAATAAAATAAAAAAATGATAATTTTATTAATAATCAGTGGTGCCTCATACAAATGTTTTTCATATTTATATCACTAGTGACCCACTGCAGCTTCACAAGGGTAGTTCTAAGTATTTACGGCTGGCCAACTTGTCTGGCATAGTGGTGATAAATTACACACACAAACCTTCCTCATCAATCAGTGTATCGATTAGTGAAAACTATCAAAATCCCTTCACCAGTTCCTGAGATTAGACTTCACATACAGTTAGAAAAACACACTTGCGGACTTCAGTTTACAATATTTATAGATGTGCAATGTGAAATATTGAACCCAATTTTGAAGTAAAATTATTAATTTATACTAAGATTAATCTATTTTTAGTGATAGCTGAAGAATGCAAATTGTACTAGATGTTTTGCATGGGCTATGGAGTTCTCACTGTTTCTACGATGATTTGAGTGTTAAGTTTGCCTCTAGGTTTCATTTTTATAATATAGGAAAGGTTATTGTTTGATGTCCCATCAACATTTAGATCATTAACAACTGAGCACTAGAGTAAACTGGTAATGATGAAGAAAGAAATTGCTTGCAGCTTCACTGATTAAACTGTAACCATCACTTGCATGAAATTAGGAAAAACCATATCAAACATAGATCTGGATAGTGTGACAGGGATTTGTGCTCCACTACTCCAAAATATGATCCAGTGTCATAACCACTATATCACAGATCACGAGAAATCTGATAAGTGTTATATTTTTAAGCATATCAGGAGAAGTAATTAAGTAATTCTTTTTTGTTTCAAAAAGCACATGGAAAAACGAACACTTCTGTTTGTAGTTTGGGGGGGGGGGGAGGAGGTGGGGGGGGGGGTGTTAATATAGCTGACTATTTTATTAAACTATGAAGGAAATGCTACTCAAGTTTGCAAGCTATAAAATGCAACTAAATTACAAATACAGCATTTAGTTATTAACATACTATTTTTGTTGTAGCGCATGACTTGCCCCACAGCTCTTCTTGTGAGAAGCACACTGGTGACTTCACAATGATGAAATATGTTTTCAATAGTGTATTTCCATTTTTTATGAAGTGTGCAATGACCAACAAGAAACAGTGGTGGAGTGCACAGTAGGAAAGTTAGTAGTACAAATAAACAAATGACTATCCTGATTTTTCCTACCAATGACATGATATTCTCTCTTTGGTTTATTTACAGCATCAGTTCCACTCATTGCAGTCTCCATGGCATCATTCACTTATTTTCACCAGTTCTTGATTGGACCTTGATGATATGGTTAAATTGTCAGTAGTTGCCCAGCTAATTATTACCAGCTGGGATTCTCTTGTGACTTTTGCAGAACATTACTTTCATTATTTTTTTCCAAAGAGGAACAACATGATTATAGTAATTTATCTCTGGTTGTATTGTACAGTCTCACCTTACCTTCTGTGTTACTTAGACATATTTTAACATGGGCAATAAGTTCCTTATGTATCCTGAACTGTATCAAGTACTACTTTAGGCTTTTAAAGTGAATAATGTCATATGACATCCTTGAAGTCCACAAAAAGCACGTGCACAAAATCTCACTGAGCTGTCAGAGCACACAGATGTGGATGAATCTTTCTGAAAACCACCCTGGTACTCACCATACATTTCCTCCACTGATGGCCTAATTCTATCTAACACACAGCCGTGGAAAAATCTGCACAATGTATGGAGGAGAGAAACTGTGTGTACATTTCGTACAGTCTACCTTCTTGCAAATTACACACATTATCACTGGTCTACAACCTCCTAGACTTTATTACACTGTCCACATCTTCACTATTAGTTGGTGACGTTTCCCCTTGAATTGCATTCCGCTCTTCTGAACACCCACAAACTGGATCTCATCTGCACCTGGGCATTTTTTTCTTCAACTCTTTTACTATGTCTTTATTTCCTTCAGTGTTGGTTGATACTAGTCTGGATCTACAATGAAAAATTGTTGATGACAATTCCATTTCACAGTTATATTATATATGGCATATAGTGGAATTGTAATTATGTACATCATTGTTCCTTTCAAACTGTAGTGGATTATTTGCAACAAACTTCATGAGGGAATAAATACACTGTGAAGCAGTAATCAGAATGGCCAACTCTTTAAACAGATGTCTACAACACGATTATGAGTGAGAAGCACGTATTATTCTTACAGCAGATATTTGAGCAATGGAGACTTTCATTCTTAAAGATGAGTAGCTCGAGAATATTATTCCATATGAAATTTTGAATGAAAATATGTCAACTTACTGATTTCTCTCTCCCCAAGATTTGCAATGATTCTAAGTGCAAAATTTGGCTGAGCTTGGTTGTTTTACGAGTTCCAAAACATGCTTTTTCCAGTTAAAATTCTCATCAATAAGGATACCTACTCTTATAAATATGGACACCTAAGAATTTTGAAGTTTCCACCCTATTTATTACTTCCTCTCCATGTGTTACACTTACCATTGGTGTAGTACCCCTAGATGTGCAGAACTGAATATATGTTGTGTCTTTTTAAAACTGAAGGTGAGACAATTTGCATAAAACCAGGCAATCATACTGTAAAGAATGTTGTTTACCATTTCTTCTATTTCTGTATGTATGTTTGATTGTTTAGAATACTAGTGTCATCTGCAAAAAGAATGAATTCTGTTTGTTAGATATCAGATGGAAGAGCATTTACATATATGAGGAACAATAGTGGACCTAAGACATATGTGATTTCTCCCCAGTCAGAATTATGTCCATGGACTATATTGGTTGGATTACTAAGAATACTTCCTACATTCTTTTGGTTAGGTATGACATTATCTATTGTTCACTATACCATCAGTTCCGTAAAACTTCAAATTATCTATGAGAATACTGTGCAGTAAACAGTCAAATGCCTTAGATACGTCGAAGAAAATACCAAGTGGCATAGCAAAATTTGATGAATGAACATGTAAATGGCATTCTCATTACAGTAACTCTCCTAAAACTCAAACTGTGATTTGCTGAGGATATTATTGTTGCAAAGGTGAGATATTATTGTAGAACACCTCACCTTCTCAAAGATTTTGGAAAACGATGTCAGCAGTGAAACAGGTCAGTAGTTACTGACATCTCTCATATCACCTTTCTTAAATAGGGGTTTGACAGTGGTATATTTCAGTCTTTCTGAAAAAATGTCTTGATTTAGTGACTCGTTACATATTTCAGATAAGACTGGGTTTATTATTTTTATTTACTTATTTATCCATTCATAGACAATGTAAATTGTATGGATGTTGTCAACACATAAATGTATAAAATACAGGAACAGATATACATAAACGTACACAGTTACACACATAAGTACATACATACATTTCGTGCCTTACTGGGTTACCCATTTGAACACTGTATTTGACTGTTCTATTGAACATACTGTAAAATGGCTCTTAATTGTCAACAAAATTTACACATCATTTTAGGCATTCCTTTAAGTATAAAAACACTTCTCTAACAAATAATTTTTAGGGTATTCCTGGAGGCATATATTTCACTTTTGTCTTTGGTTTTTTGGGGTAGTTTATTGTACAGTTTAATTTCATTATATAGCACACTATTTTGGGTCTTTGTTTTGTTTTTTCTATTGAGATGTAAGTGGTGGGTGGACCTGGTTTGATGTTTGTGTAGAGACCTCTTTGTTAGGTACTGATCAACATCTTTTTTAATGTGGATCACTAGTTGCAAAATGCACTCACGTGGAACAGTCAAGATTCCCATTGATTTAAACAACTCAATGCAGTGAGTTCTCTTGCTACTTTTTCACAATGTGTACAGCCCTTTTTTGTAGCTTAAAGATTGTCTGTCTGTCTGGCTCATTCCCAACAACATTATCCCATAACTCATTACAGAATGAACGTATGCAAAATATGTTGTTTCGGTGCATGAGCTACTGCACACAGAATTTGTTATTCTAAGCGCAAACATGCTGAAGCTATTTATTTCCCAAGGGCAGTAACATGCTCAGTCCATTTTAGTTGTGCATCAACATGCTTCACTAGAAGTTTTTTTTTGTAATACACACTCTATGAGCTGATCTTTCACTTTTAAAGAGTTATTTTTGCATTTTCTGCTGATGTGGAAACTAATGCTGTCTTTTTTATGTGGAAACTAACACTGTCTCTTTTTTTTACATTTAAAGTTAATTTGTTGTTGTCTACCCACCTGCATACATGCATAAGTGTTTCTTCAGCTTTGTACATTTGTTGATGTTTTACTGATTAGAATGTTACTGTCGTCAGTAAACAGTACGGTTTCACTATGTTTGACACCCTGGGTGAAAATCATTGATATATATCAAGAAGAGTATTGGACCAAGCACACTTCCTGGGGGACTCCAATATTAATGTATTCTGGGTTAGAAAGGCATTTTATGACATGATTGTAGTTTTTTAATTTTTTTAAAAGGTATGCAAAACCACTTATTTCCTATTTGCTACCCTTCTTATACCTAGAGCTTCCAGTTTATTTAACAGAATTGCGTGGTCTACTGTACCAAAGGCCTTGCTAATGTCAAGGAAGATGCCTGTTACATGACCTCTTTTATCTAGTGCTTCCAGAACAATGTTTGTAAAAGGAACTATAGCTGATTGTATCCTTTTACCAGCCCTGAATCCAAACTTTTCTTTACATAGAAGAACATACATACGTTGTTAGGTACCCCATGAATCTGATTTTCATTATGGTGTCGATTACTTTTGAAAATGATGTCATTAAAGAGATGGGAGTATAATTTTCTATATTTTTGGGATCTCTTTTCTTATGTAGGGGCAAGGCCTTTGCATGTTCTAGTGCCTCTGGGAAGCAACCTGTGGTGAATGATTCATTTATGATGTGCACCAAAGGGTCTTTGATACTTACTATACAGTACTTCAGCAATCACACAGGTACTTGATCTATACTTGCTGAGCATTTATTTTTTAGGTCCCAAACAGCATTGCTATTTTTCTTCTGAAGTGTTGGGTCACAGCATCATTGTGTTTGGAACATATTTCAGTATTTGTACAGGCTGTATTTTGTCAAATTTGTGTTGTAGCTTGGTAGCTATGTTGCTGAAATGCTGATTTGCACAGTTCGCAATTCTTCTACAATTGTGTATTGTGTTGTAATTGTATATTTGCCTGTTTTGTCTTTTTTCTATTTGTCTCCTGTTTGGTGACTTTCCAGACAGCTTTTATTTTGTTTTCTGCCTTTTCTATAGTTTTTTTCATTTTGAGACCTTCTTGCTGTTACTAAAATTTTTCTATATGTGCTTTTGTATGTTTGGCAGTATTTTTGGAATGCAGGGTCATTTTGGTTGATTTTTATGCTGCTGAAGGGTTTGAGTGTTTGAGACAATTACCTTATCCCATTGGTCACCCAGTGACTTTTGTTTTACAGTAAAAACTCTTTAAAACTCTGTTGGAAACACCATCAAAACCAAATGAAGTTTTATTTTTGAGAGAATGGATAATTTTCTTAATTTCAGAATGAGAAGCTGGTGACATTTATATGAATGAATTTTATGAGAGTTACTTTTTCCACATACTAATGTGATTTTCCTCTTGAGCTATTTGTTCTTGTGCTTTCTACTACATTTGAGAAATAATTATTAAATATATTTGCTACTTGTGACTCATTTACTTCAATAGTGATGTTACCCTGTTCTGTTTCTTGTCTTGTCTCTTATTTCACTACATTCCATATAGCCTTAAGTCTGTTGTCGGAATTACTGAGTTCTGACATTATGTCCTTTTTTAGTAATTTTACGTAGTTTTAGTAGTGTGCAAGTACTGCAGGATCCCTTCTTGTTCTTCACAACAGATACAGTTCCCTTTTCCTTTTGCTAGATACTTTAATCTCTCTAGTGATCCATTATTTACTAGCTTGGCATATGGCATGTTAATTGTATGTTCAGTTCTAGAGTAAGTCATGAATTAACCTCTTTATGTCAAATTTACTAATGTTTCCTTTACCAAAGGCAAGGCAGTTATAGATACACAAGTCAGATATTGTCATCATATTAATTCATTTGAAATAATGTTTGATGTTTAGACAGGAATAAACAATGTAGCACTAGCTTCTTACATAAGTAAATAACTTCTTCGAAAGAGTATATGAACAAAACTGTATTGTGCACTAGAGATAAACTGAATGAGATTGCACTATTTTAAATATACCAGACTTGTATTTGAGAAGATGGAGGTTCTAATCTATATCTGGTCATCCTGATTTTTCTGTGGCTGCCCTGCATTACTTCAGATGACTGCCGAGATAGGTAATGTACTCAATACTTTTCTTTTTGGAGTTCAGACACTAATTTTATGCCTACAAACTTGCCATTTAGGCCTATTCCGTAACTCAGGTTGGTTTGGAAGAAAGTGAAATATGTGTATATATAATGCATACAATAGGAGTCTCTCACTGACAGCTGTTCTGCTACTACAGCAGATAGATGACGTGTTAGTCTGCCACATAATTTTCCTATGTGAGTATGCCAGCTGAGTTCTTGGTCTAAATCAAATCTTATATAACATGCCACCAAGGAATACAATCTGTAACTGGGGGACAACTTAGCTTTCGATTATTTATTTTCACTAACTATTCCCTATTGCTAAAGTAAGATCACATTATGTACAGAGCATTCTCTGCCACTCCACAGTTGTTGAGTTTTCTGACACAAATATTGTGTGAAAACAATCCAAACGCTTTCCTTACATGCAATGGAGCTGCATAAATTATCTCTTTATTTTCAAAGCAACTGCACTGCTGGACACTAAAATTGCAAGTCCAGAGAGGATATCAAAATAACCAAATTTTATTTATTTTGTGTGTGCAGTATAGTATGAAGACCACATTACTAAATTAGTAGGTGATCTGGGAGTATACAGCATGTGAAATTTAGTACACAGAGCTGCCACCTCTGGCAGCAACAATGGATCCAGCCCGGATACACATCAATTCAAACTAAGCTTAGATAAAAGATAAATGTCATTCCATGCTGTTTCAACTCTGTGCCAGAACTCATCAGTCATAATACCTGGAGAGTGAAATATGCCAGTCCTCAAGCAATCCTTGCCACAGGTTTTCATTTGGGAAGAGATCTGGAAACTGTGCTGGCCAAGGCAAAAGTCAAATGCTCTTTGTGTGTAGGTAGGACAGGACAGCACGAGCAATGTGTGGTACTGAATTATCTTGCTGAAAGGTAATGTCTTGGAGACCTCTCAGATAGTGCACGGCCTCTGGCCTTAACACTCCAAAAATGTACTGCTCGTAGAATAAATTACCAGTTACACTAACCAGAGGTGGTCATATTGTGTACTCAATGGCGCCCCATACCACCATGTCACCATGAAGGTGACAAACGCAATCTAGCAATGTCCATTCTCCTTGGAGCCGACACATGTAGAAACATCCACTGTGATGCTGACTGCAGAATGGAACTTGTATGAAAACATGATGTGGTGCCACTCCTGTGTCCAGTGCTGTTGTCAGGTGTACCACTATCAATGAGACTCGCTTTGCTGTTGCATCAAGGGAAACTGCAACATGATAACCATGTTCACAGTCTGTGGAGATTCAGACATCATTGCATTTTTTGCGTGGATACTTGTATTGCTGCAGAGATGACCATTTCCTGGGGCCACTGACATTCTGCATGACATTAAGCATGGCCCCCTTGAGTGCACTAATACAACATTTGCGTGACAGTTGGGGGCTTCAACCAATGCGAAGAGCAACATGGTGGAATGATAAACCTCTGTCTTGATAGGCAATGATTCTGCCACTGTTGAATTCTGACACATGCTGTTATACATTTCTCCTTCTTACATGAGGCCCAACTTAATGATCTCGCAAATAACCAACTTTCAAATGTGATTTCTGAATGAAAAACCTAATCTTCTCTTATATAATGTAATTGGCATTACTAATATGTACTTTCTGTTGTTGCACTGAAACGCTCGTTATCTCTGCATCCAAGCATGTAGTACACTTCATACCAATTTGAGATCTGTTGCATATTACCTTCAGGGAACTGCAATTTTAATGGGTACTAGGGTATATACCTTTGCTACCATGCTTGTAACTGCTTTGACTGCAGAAACACTTCAACTCAACCAATTTTCTGAGCAACTAAGTATGACATTAGATTCAAACTCTTCACTCATCTGTTTATTCATACAGTGTTTTATTATCATTGATATTATACAGGGTGTTACAAAAAGGTACGGCCAAACTTTCAGGAAACATTCCTCACACACAAAGAAAGAAAATACGTTATGTGGACATGTGTCCGGAAACGCTTACTTTCCATGTTAGAGCTCATTTTATTACTTCTCTTCAAATCACATTAATCATGGAATGGAAACACACAGCAACAGAACGTACCAGCGTGACTTCAAACACTTTGTTACAGGAAATGATCAAAATGTCCTCCGTTAACGAGGATACATGCATCCACCCTCCGTCGCATGGAATCCCTGATGCGCTGATGCAGCCCTGGAGAATGGCGTACTGTATCACAGCCGTCCACAATACGAGCACGAAGAGTCTCTACATTTGGTACCGGTATTGCGTAGACAAGAGCATTCAAATGTCCCCATAAATGAAATTCGTGAGGGTTGAGGTCAGGAGAGCGTGGAGGCCATGGAATTGGTCCGCCTCTACCAATCCATCGGTCACCGAATCTGTTGCTGAGAAGCGTACAAACACTTCGACTGAAATGTGCAGGAGCTCCATCGTGCATGAACCACATGTGTCGTACTTGTAAAGGCACATGTTCTAGCAGCACAGGTAGAGTATCCCGTATGAAATCATGATAACGTGCTCCATTGAGCAGCTAAACTAAAATGAGCACTAACATGGAAATTAATCGTTTCCGGACACATGTCCACATAACATCTTTTCTTTATTTGTGTGTGGGGAATGTTTCCTGAAGGTTTGGCCGTACCTTTTTGTAACACCCTGTAGATATAAGTGAAATAGGTTCATACTTAACGGGGGTGCCATGTCTCCTTTCTTGTGAACTGGTTTGGCAACAGAAATTTTCAATAATTATCTTAATTTAATGTTTTATTAATTATTTTAAGCAAAGAGATTACACTTTCATTACTTTGCATATTTAATGATTTGAGAGGACATAATAATCCTCTTCTCTAGAATTACTTAGCTTAGCTACTAGTTCATGGAGTACTTTGTCTACTATACAAATCCACAAAAATTTGTTTATTGTTTATTACTGGTAGTGTGTCTGTCTTTCCTGCACCTGAAATGACACTGTCGTCTCTTTTGTAAAGCTCTAGCATAGGGTAAAGGGTACACAAGGGCTCCTAGACATGTCAGAATAACAAAAGTTACTGCGCTTTCATAATTAGAAATTCTTGTACAGAAAAAAACAGTTCTTTATGACAAACAGCTTTAGTTTGCTCTTTAATATTGACTTTAGAGTAATTTCTACTTCTTATAGTGTGTTATAGCATATTTTAACACCACAGTAGAGTACACTTTCTTGATAGGATGATGTTTTGGAAAAGAGTTGGTGGATATTTGATTGTCCTCTGGTACTTTAACTGTGAATATCATCTTTGTGCGTTGTTTTACAAGTTTTCATGAGATAGTCTCTGTTGAGTAAGTGTGTTTCATGGATAAAAATACGTGGAACATTTATAACACCAAGCTCAGTGAAACTAAATTCACAATATTCCACTTTTTTCAAAGCCAATTTACCTTCAACACACTTTTTTACATTCTAAATATGTTTATGCCCTGAGTATAATTTCCTCAGATCCATAAGGAAGCAGTGAATGGAACTGTGCATGGTATGTATTGTTTGTTTACTTGTTGTAGCCTCTATTATTTGGTTTGCTCAATTCAAAGATTCAAAATTTTCTTAGGATACGAATTTCAACAATTTTCTCTTTAATGTGTCTTGGATATATTTATTTGTTTTTGACCAAACTGATGACAAGTTAGAGCTCACAGTTTTTTCAGTAGTTACAATTTGTTTGTTTCTGTTGGAATACTCAAAGTCAGAGTTTAGAACCCTTTCATCAGCAAACAGAATAGATTTTTGGATGCTCGTACATTCAAGGTCATCATTCACATAAACTAGACAGATCCAGGGTCAAAGTAAAACGATGCAAATCAATAGCTCAAGATAAATGTGCAACATATATATATAACATAAGTATGCCTTATGACGATGGGGTTTGTAGATTTTAGAAGTCAGCAAATTCTTGAGAAACTGTATATTTCAGTGACAAGTGGGAAATGAACATTTGGAATGTTTGATGTCATTGTTATTTGGCGTATGCCTACTTTATCATCACAATTTATTTGTTTCAATAAATTGTAAGTGAACAAAAAAGTTACTAGTGTGAATAATTTACAAATCACAGTACAACAAAGATATGTTAAAAATGTGAAATACAACAAAGTGCACACAACCTGTAGACTCTTAACACACAACCTAAAACAGAAAGTAAAATAAGACACAACTTAAGGTACATGTCGGCCCATAAAAAGATCACATTAAAAAAGAGCAATACTGAAAGCCTAGTAACATTACATAAGGTTTTTGATGAATTCATATAACTACATATTTCTTACTTCAAAAATGGAAGAGATGCAGAAGAGGAATAATGCAGAAAAATGACTTTTAAGTCAGGAGTGCTTCAAACACTACTGTTGAACAAATAATACAGTTTCAAGCTTGATTCTTCCATAGGTTTTTATTTTCACTTTCAACTCTTGATGGAGGATCGAGAGAAAAATGCGGTGGTACTGATATGAAGTTTCGGCATCTGTGTGTGGCAGATTAGAGTCAAATTATAGGTGTCCGAACTGTATACTTTTAATATTTTTTTCTGGTCGAAAGTGCCAACCTGTAATGTAATGTAATGTAATAGTGCACTTCTCTGCGCAGAAAGTACGAACAGATGGTCAGGGGCTTGAAGACTACGACGAGCACAATTGATTATGTCATAATTAAGGAACGAACTTGTCGAGAAACCTACCGCCCTAACAGAACATAAATGGATGCAATACACTAAAAATGACGCCAATCACCGACTGCATCATTGCTATACACAAACAGAAAATATAAGGATAGAAACAAATTGCTCACTGTTTGAAGACATCGTTGAAAGCTGCCGGCGTTAGGTGCTACCCTCAATCGAATTTGCGCGTTCCTGACAACGCACGATATGTAGGAATGACTTGTAAACAACAAAATCCTCTTATAATTCTGTTATCTGTTTAACACGTGACCGTCAAAGTTCAATGTCAACTGCACAGCTGTAAGAACGCAATGTTTGGGAGAACCAAGATCGTGAATCCACTAGCTATTTCATTTATTACCATCTACGCTGCAGGGAAGCAAACATCCACCCTTCCGTGTAACATTTATATTTTTTATATCATCTAATCACTCTCAATGAGCATGCGTGAGCACACCGCTCGTTTGTTTCTTTTCGTAATTGGGGCGATGTTAATTTGTAAACACTTCGACATGGTGTGTAGTGTCCACCTTTGTCTTTTTTTTTTTCTTTATTGTAATTTTAAGCACCTCATACTGGCGGGCTGTCAGCAGCATATTACGCCGCTCTTCAGCCTTAAGTGGTACAATCATATGACAAATAGGTGACACAGACAATACAATGAAAATGGCGGGCAAAAAAGGTAGAGACAAAAAACAATAAACATGAAGCCGTTCACGCTGAACGATAAAAGCACTAACACTTGGTGACACGGCGCACAGAACACGGAGGACGCCTTTCTGTCTGTAGTGTAGTGCGTGTTAAACATAATGTAGCATAGATAGCGCTACCTGTATTTGGTATTTGGCGCTTGTTCAAATTCGTATGGGGCGCTTTGAAGACGTGCAAATATATCTAGAAGAACTATAATTCTAAAACAAAAAGATTACTACAAATTATTGGTAATAATATCGTATCTGTGGTGCAATGGACGCTGTTTTGTACAGAATATAAAAATATCAGAAGTGTTAAGGTCTCCGTAAACGAGCAAGCCTGTTTGTCAAATGAGCCCTTGCCTAGCTGCGGATTTGTTAAACAAGTCCGCACAAGTAAAAAGTGTGTCAGTACGTCACTTTGAAGCAGATGCTGTTCGTGTTAGCGAGTCATTTGACAGTAGTGAGAACAGCTACAAATGCAGACAAAGCAGCATTGACTTTGGTACTGTGTTTAAAGAAGAAGAAAACGAGACGTTGGTCCAGGGAATGCCTTAAAATAAGAGAGAAATTTACCTATAAAAATCTGCTAAAGGAAATATCATTCTCAGAAACTGATAATTACATCAGGCCGGCCGTTGTGGCCGTGCGGTTCTAGGCGCTTCAGTCTGGAACCGCGTGACCGCTACGGTCGCAGGTTCGAATCCTGCCTGGGGCATGGATGTGTGTGATGTCCTTAGGTTAGTTAGGTTTAAGTCTTCGACCATAAATATAATCTATGGTCGAAGGTTTAATTAGTTTTACGTTCTAGGGGACTGATGACCTCAGATGTTAAGTCCCATAGTGCTCAGAGCCATTTGAACCAATTACATCAGCTTCCTTCGAATGGACATTAAAAAACTCGTTATGGCCCTCGTCAAAGAAGAAACTTGTCTGTCAAATTCGCTTTTATAGATACCACTGTGTGAAACAAGCCAGTATACGTACCAAGCGAAGTTGTCTATTTAACCTTACATTTGAAGCAGACGCTTTTTGTGTATACTTTATTTTGACACTAGTGGAAATCGCTACAAATGCAGAAAAGGTATTTCTGACACTGACTAGTACTATGTTTAAAGAAGCGGAAATCAAGACGCTGGTTCAGGAAATGGTTTTAAATGAGAAAGGAATGTATACGTGAGAAACTGTTAATGTCAGTGTTACACTCGGAACTTCACGATTACATCAATTTTCTGTGGATCGACAGTAAAACTTTTAATAACTTGTTTAGACGTATTTCACCCTCACATTGGAAAAGAAGACACAAGATGCGAAAATTTATTCTCTTTTACTTGCTCCTCTAATGATAGTTCATCAACGTACCACAACGTAGGAACATATAACCCACAACGTCAGTGGAAGAACCGAAGAATTTCATTGCACTCCCTCTTGTATGTTATGCGTTAAATAGTGATTTTGTCGGTGTTAACCTAGGCGTTGAGCGTCCATAAGCTCCTTCCTCCAGTGATTTTGTTCATAACCTCTTCTTGCGTAATATATGGCTGGGAAAGATGTGATACATCTACAATTTTGATAATTGTCAGTGCTATTTTTTTATCCTTTATCGTAGTTTCCGTAGTTGTGGAGACTCACGATACAGTGAGATAAATTGTAATAAAACGATCTTTCGCTAAACATATTGTAGAGTGCAAATTTTCGTGGTCACAAGGCCTGTCACCAGACTACACTGCCGCATGGTTCAGCTCAGTGACAAAGAAAGGGAACAGATTAAATTAAATCAATCACTTTGACTTCACATTAGGGTTATAAGCTAAATTACCTTCCATTTGACACTCCTGTCGACGTGATAAAATAATTATCTCAAAGATCGTTACCTTAATCTTCAATTATACGATCTCAAATTAATTTTCCACGACGTTTTGGGACACTGTCAGCTTCCCTAAGCAGCAGACCAGCGGCTCGTGGCGGGAGGGGTGGGGGGGGGGGGGGGCGGACGAATTTTCAGGGTCCAAATTCAATTCATTCTACAATACCACAAGATTGCGAATATCTGCAGACGCTAGCCAGCCGTTAGTTTCAAATTCAGGCCATGGATACTCACTGCGGAAGAGTACACTAGGGCCGACCTTTTCTGCAGAATTCTCGCTACAGTAAGAGCACCAATCTCTGAGCCGGGGATGCTAACGGTAACATTCTCCATTGGTTGGGTTGGCTATACGTCCCTTTTATCGTCGGCGGATGCGTACTGTATTGAGGGTTCCTCGACCAATAAAAGTGACAAGAGACTGCAAGAGAAGGCAGTTGGTACTAGTAAACTGAGTGCACCGGATGAGAACAGCAACGACGGTCGTCAGCTCGGAGCCAACCGCCATCTTGGCGTCGGTGATCAAGTTTAGTACATCGTTATCCGTGGTGGTCGTTCCACTCGCGAGATGATAATAAGTTCTATCAGTACTTACATTCAGCGGCATTCGAGGCTATACTGGTTATCGTGTGGCACTCCATTGACAGGGTGCTGTTTAAAGTGATTACTGGGCTTCTGTTATCTTTCTTGCTGATAATCAACATTCTCCGTGGTTTCTCTCCTCTCGCTCTTGCATAGTTCAGGAGCTTGACCAAGCTAATTCAAGGCTTTACTATCATTTTCTGTGTAGTATTCTTGACCTGCAGCAAGAAGAGATATGAACTGCTGTTTCTAAATGTACTTTCATACTTGCAAATCAGGATAGCTTATGTTTCCTTTGTGTGCTACTTGAGGTACAATATACTATAAATTTACCAGAAAAGATGCATTTTCTCTGGTCTACAGCTTTCTCTGTTCTCCCATTCATCATTTCAATGAACCATCAACTGAATCTATGCTAGAAGAAAAGAAGTTCGGTGTCAGCCACTGTTGGGATACTGATACAGCTTTCAGAGAACAGAGAATTTGTCTGGTCCAGTAAGCACCTTAATTAAAGTTCATCAGTTATCATGCCATTCCCTCTACCATACCACTAATGGCTACAAGATGTGGCGAACCATCGACACAAACAACTTCCGCCATCTTGTCAAACCCTCCGTCAATCAAAATTCCTTGCACACATGTCAAACACACTCTATGCTTGACAAGCACATCAAACAGCACCATACACAGTCAAATATTCGGCAAACATAGTTAAATTTGACAAAATGTTTAATCGATTATCGTGGCCTTTACAGGCCCTTCACGATATGCAAACAGAACAACAGCAGCGGTCCTAGTGGCCTGGCAGTAAACTCTGAATATGAGGAAATATGGTGTGAAGATCCGTATTTTTAATTCGAAAAACGGAATTTAGGTGACAACATCTTTCATTTATATTTTATGGATGGATCTCATAGTCTAGTAGGCTTACCGTTTACAGCAGAGAAAATTCTTGTTCGCTGATGCTAGTACACTTGCAGTGTATACCAGACTTGAGGTGAGATATGTTTACTGTCGTTACTAACTTTTTCCTTGAGTAATTTGCACAGCAGATCAAGAAATGAATCAAGTTAATAACTATTTAAACAATTTGTGATTAAATGTGGCTCCATGGTGATCAATTACGCGTGAGTGTAGACAACATCACAATTATTTAGCTTGATAATAGAAGTGACTATTTTATGCAAAAAGACAACACACAGTCATAGACCTGGACAGAAACTTCTCATATATAGCACACCCATGATCTATTTAGGGAGACACAGTAGTTTTCAACCATACTGTTGTAGTGAAAGATAGTTTGTTAATTAGACTTAAATCGCTAACTGCCAAGGAATCTGTATTTCTGAATTTGACGAATAATAAATATTCTGTTGCAAAAAGGCGTGATCCTGGTGTTCTCCTGGACAGAGTGTCATGTTGTATGAATGTGTACCTAGTCACACAGTTGGAGAAAGAAGAAATGAAGTAAATTAAAATCAGACTGACACAGCATGCTATGCGATATGCTTAATGGAGTACAATGGTAGTAGGAGATCTGAAGATAATTTGTTAAACAAACTGAAACCAATAACAACAGAAATGTACTTATGATTGTGGCAGATAATAAATGTTATGTAGAAGAAAATATGTAGATCTAGCGACTATAAATTTTTAGCCGCCTAGATATTGTGGATTCGGAGTTTCTTTAGGAGGTAAATCACTGCACCAACCAGAACACAGGCAGAAAAGACGAGTTAAAAATGAAACACATTCGATCAAATAAATTGAAATTTTAAGTTTTATTCTTTTTTCGACACGAAAATGTTCAGCCACCCATGTTTTTTGACATTTAATGCTGTCAAAAACTTCTTATGCTAACATAGACCATTATGTACTGTGAACTAACAAAAGTACTCTGGTTCAAAGACATTTGATGTAGAAGATTGTGTAGGCTTGAATTACAACAAAGGTATCAACATGTAGGGAAGCCTAAACATTGACTCCAAAAACTAAAAACCTTAAATAATTTACAGAACGGTGAGAGCTGTGTTTAAAGCTCATTCACTAACTTACAAAACAAGCCATTTTAATTTCACGATTGGAGTACAGCAAAACGTGATTTTTCAGTTTGGTAATGCATATTGCTCCACTGACTAATATCGAAGATAGTGGGAATATTTCATTGGCCTGTGTATGTTGTCATTGAACACATGTCAGCTAGAAGAACATTCAAAAGTAACCTAGAGTGGTCACACACAGTTCTACATGTGGTTTATTCTGCAACTCACTAAAACAAATTATAGAATTAGTGCTCTGAAAGTAGTCACTGAATTTCTCAAAAGATAAATCAGTAAATACAGTGATTCATATCTGCAAATCAGAAGGCTAAGAAGTGTGTGTGTTACAAAGCAATTAGGATTAGTGAAGCTAGTCTGAAGAAGAGCCAGCCTTCGCCCCTGAACAACGAAATCACATTTAATATTTCTGTAACAAGTTTATTTTGATTGACAAAGGTAAGTAGCCACAAAATTTTTCAAAAGAGAAATCAATAAATACAGTGATTCATATCTTCAAATCAGAAGGCAATGAAATTTGGGTGTTACATCACTGAATTTAATGACAATACCTAGCCTGGTCTGAGAGAAATACAGACCTATGGCTCAAAATTCTAGATGCAACCACTGAGTGGAAAATGGGGTAGTACTTGTATATGGGTGCATAAATTCGACGAGACTGGGAAGTCTGCATCAATTTTTGCATAAATGTTCGTCCAAACAGTAGAGATTACAAATTTAACTGTCTGAATATATCTTTGTTCAGTGTCCAAACATTTTTTATATTCAAGATGGATGACTAATTAATATTTTATGTTATTTAATGTAATGTGTTTAATTTTAAATTAGATAATTTTGTCCATCTACTATTGTAATTATAGTCATTATTATTCTTCCTGAAATTTAATGAACTATTTACAACAAAATATCATGAGAGAATATATGTATGGCAAAACTATATTTAGAATTGTCTATGATATGATTGTTGCTGAGTACCAAATATTATACTTACTGCACTCTTTTCATTAATGGAATATATTTTTTCTGTAGATTAGTTACACCAGGAATAATTTTATAACATATTTCTGAATTTAATTACGAATACATGTATATAATTGGTTAGTTCCAGTCCCAGGCTCACAGTGACGTGAAATGTAAATGTAGAAAAAGTGAGTTGTTTACGAATCTCTAAAATTAATCTTTTTTCAGTTTAAGTTCTCACCAACACACTGATGATTTCGCCATAATTATTAGCTCTTGGCCATGTACTAAATTTTCCATTGGTTTTGCGTCCACTGATTTGCAGAACTGAATATAATGTGCGACTTTTGATTTTTTTTTAATTTTAAGGAGAGGTTGTTAGTGGAAACAACACTGAATGATCTTTCAAAGAAATAATTTATTATTCCTTTTGGTATAATATCTATTGAAACAGATTATAATGCTATTGTCATCTGGAAAAATAACTAATACTAATTGTTTCATGTTAAATGAAAAGTCACCCATATATATTTGGTTGGATCTAAGCTATTGTCTAATAGAATTGTGTTGATGATTCCACCAGAGGCAGAGGTATCTCCCTCTTTACATTCGTTGGGATATACAGCACAACGTCAAACATTGTTTTCATTAAATATAGTGGATCCATTAATTAGCTACATAATTACTGCTATAAAGACTCACCTTTTCTAACAAAATATTGATTTACATGGTGAAATACTTTCTGCAGGTCATGAAGTTCACTAACAAGTACAGTTCTGTTGTTTAATAGCTGTAAAATTTTATAATGAAATGTGTGAATGGTATTATCAATTGACCAGGTTAACTTCTTATGAGGTATGAGAACATGTATAAAACATACTTTCTATAAGTAGTTGAAAAGCAACATTTCCTTGTGTCATGTGATTAACAAATCAGTAATATGTAGTAGTTGAAAATGAGTTGTACTTTAATTGTTGTTCTGTAAAAATTAAAAAATGCAAGATAAAATCAACTACTGCTTTAAGCTCCTGTCGCTTTTCATCATCGACAGGAGGTGGCACCCATACTTCGATTTGCATTCTAGGTTTAGTTAATGAATCAACAAAGTCTCAAATTAATTAGTTTCCACATCTTTGACGCTTATCAAGAGTCACGACATTCTTTCCAAGTCTAGAAGGCGGCAAAAATACGTCAGCAACGCAAAAGAGTGCAAATATTTACATCACGTATCACAATATTATTTTCCATATACACATATACCCACCAATTTGGTGCTTAAAACATTATTGTATACTCTAAAGCAAGTACCTCAATACTGTTTTCATGTCTAAATAGTTACAAATAATATTTTTATCAGACAGTCGACATTAGAATTTAGGCATAAAAGTTCGAAGTCATAAAACTAATCTTACTCAGCCCGTGTTGTTGTTGTGGTCTTCAGTCCTGAGATTGCTTTGATGCAGCTCTCCATGCTATTGTATCCTGTGCAAGCTTCTTCATCTCCCAGTACCTACTGCAACCTACATCCTTCTGAATCTGCTTAGCGTATTCATCTCTTGGTCTCCCTCTACAATTTTTACCCTCCATGCTGCCCTCCAATACTAAATTGGTGATCCCTTTATGCCTCAGAACATGTCCTACCAACCGATCCCTTCTTCTAGTCAAGTTGTGCCACAAACTTCTCTTCTCCCCAATCCTATTCAATACCGCCTCATTAGTTATATGATCTACCCGTCCAATCTTCAGCGTTCTTCTGTAGCACCACATTTCTAAAGCTTCTATTCTCTTCTTGTCCAAACTAGTTATCGTCCATGTTTCATTTCCGTACGTGGCTACACTTCATACAAATACTTTCAGAAACGACTTCCTGACACTTAAATCTATACTCGATGTTAACAAATTTCTCTTCTTCAGAAACGCTTTCCTTGCCATTGCCAGTGTACATTTTATATCCTCTCTACTTCGACCATCATCAGTTATTTTGCTCCCCAAATAACAAAACTCCTTTACTACTTTAAGTTCTCATTTCCTAATCTGATTCCCTCAGCATCACCCGATTTAATTCGACTACATTCCATTATCCTAGTTTTGCTTTTGTTGATGTTCATCTTATATCCTCCTCTCAAGACACTGTCCATTCCGTTCAACTGCTCTTCCAGGTCCTTTGCTGTCTCTGAGAGAATTACAATATCATCAGCAAACCTTAAAGTTTTAATTTCTTCTCCATGGATTTTTATTCTGACTCCTAAATTTTACTTTTGTTTCCTTTGCAGCTTGCTCAATATACAGATTGAATAATATCGGGGATAGGCTACAACCCTGTCTCACTCCCTTCCCAACCACTGCTTCCCTTTCATGTCCCTCGACTCTTATAACTGCCATCTGGTTTCTGTATAAATTGTAAATAGCCTTTCGCTCCCTGTATTTTACCCCTGCCACCTTCAGAATTTGAAAGAGAGTATTCCAATCAACATTGTCAAAAGCTTTCTCTAAGTCTACAAATGCTAGAAACGTAGGTTTGCCTTTCCTTAATCTAGCTTCTAAGATAAGTCGTAAGGTCAGTATTGCTTCACGTGTTCCTATATTTCTACAGAAACCAAACTGATCTTCCCCTGAGGTCGGCTTCTACCAGTTTTTCCATTCGTCTGTAAAGAATTCGCGTTAGTATTTTGCATCCGTGACTTATTAAACTGATAGTTCGGTAATTTTCACATCTGTCAGCACCTGCTTTCTTTGGGATTGGAATTATTGTATTCATCTTGAAGTCTGAGGGGATTTCGCCTGTTTCATACATCTTGCTAACCAGATGGTAGAGTTTTGTCAGGACTGGCTCTCCCAAGGCCGTCAGTAGTTCTAATGGAATGTTGTCTACTCCTGAGGCCTTGTTTCGACTCAGGTCTTTCAGTGCTCTGTCAAACTCTTCACACAGTATCGTATCTCCCATTTCATCTTCATCTACATCCTCTTCCATTTCCATAATATTGTCCTCAAGTACATCACCCTTGTATAGACCCTCTATATACTCCTTCCCCCTTTTTGATTTCCCTTCTTTGCTTAGAACTGGGTTGCCATCTGAGCTCTTGATATTCATACAAGTGGTTCTCTTTTCTCCAAAGGTCTTTTAATTTTCCTTTAGGCAGTATCTATCTTATCCCTGGTGAGATAAGCCTCTGCATCCTTACATTTGTCCTCTAGCCATCCCTGCTTAGCCATTTTGCACTTCCTGTCGATCTCATTTTTGAGACGTTTGTATTCCTTTTTGCCTGCTTCGTTTACTGCATTTTTATATTTTCTCCTTTCATCAATTAAATTCAATATTTCTTCTGTTACCCAAGGAGTTCTACTAGCCCTTGTCTTTTTACCTACTTGATCCTCTGCTGCCTTCACTACTTCATCCCTCAGAGCTACCCATTCTTCTTCTACTGTATTTCTTTCCCCCATTCGTGACAATTGTTCCCTTATGCTCTCCCTGAAACTCTGTACAACCTCTGGTTTAGTCAGTTTATTCATATCCCATCTCCTTAAATTCCTACCTTTCTGCAGTTTCTTCGGTTTTAATCTACAGTTCGTAACCAATAGATTGTGGTCAGACTCCACATCTGCCCCTGGAAATGTCTTACAATTTGAAACCTGGTTCGTAAATCTCTGTCTTACCATAATATAATCTATCTGCAACCTGTCAGTATCTCCAGGCTTCTTCCATGTATACAACCTTCTTTTATGATTCTTGAACCAAGTGTTAGCTATGATTAAATTACGCTCTGTGCAAAATTTTACCTGGCGGCTTACTCTTTCATTTCTTAGCCCCAATCGATATTCATCTACTGCGTTTCCTTCTCTCCCTTTTCCAACTACCGAATTCCAGTCACCCATGACTATTAAATTTTCGACTCCCTTCACTATCTGAATAATTTCTTTTATTTCATCATACATTTCTTCAATTTCTTCGTCATCTGCAGATCTGGTTGGCATATAAACTTGTACTACTGTAGTAGGCATGAGCTTCGTGTCTATCCTGGCCACAATAATGCGTTCGCTATGCTGTTTGTAGTAGCTTACCCGCACTCCTATTTTTTTATTCATTATTAAACCGACTCCTGCATTACCCTTATTTGATTTCGTATTTATAACCCTGTATTTGCATGACCAAAAGTCTTGTTCCTCCTGCCAGCGAACTTCACTAATTCCTACTATATCTAACTTTAACCTATCTATTTCCCTTTTTAAATTTTCTAACCTTCCTGCTCGATTAAGGGATCTGACATTCCACACTCCAATCCGTAGAACGCCAGTTTTCTTTCTCCTGATAACGACGTCCTCCTGAGTAGTCTCCGCCTGGAGATCCGAATGGGGGACTATTTTACCTCCGGAATATTTTACCCAAGAGGACGCCATCATCATATAACCATACAGTAAAGCCTCATGCCCTCGGGAAAAATTATGGCTGTAGTTTCCCCTTGCTTTCAGCTGTTCGCAGTACCAGCACAGCAAGGCTGTTTTGGCTAGTGTTACAAGGCCAGATGAGTCAATCATCCAGACTGTTGCCCCTGCAACTACTGAAAAGGCTGCTGCCCCTCTTCAGGAACCACACGTTTGTCTGGCCTCTCAACAGATCCCTCCATTGCGGTTGCACCTACGGTACAGTTATCTGTATCGTTGAGGCACACAAGCCTCCCCACCAATGGCGAGGTCCATTGTTCTTGGAGGGAGGTTACTGAGCTTAAACCACAAAAAATACATGTCATCTAAACTACTACACTAAGCAGGTAAGCTCAAAAACAAATAGTGAATCACAAGTCAATCAAATCAAATAGTCAATCTGAATCTAATTAATCAGGTCTACTTTTTAAACCACAATAAACCCAGAAATTAAATACTTCCACATGCAAATTGCTCTATGATGCTTGTCAAGTGTTACAGTAGCTTGTCCATGTCTGAAATACACAAAGGGTAATGCGAAAATGCTGTTGGTGGTTCGTAGAATGTACTGTCATTACCTTAAGTTTATACAACTTATTCAGTAATGTTTTAACACCAGTTTAGGGAGTAAGGAGACAGTGTATCATTTGAAAAATATAATTGATGATATTGATTGGAAATTATTACAAATGATTAGTTCTAGTCGAGGTTAAGGGCTAAAACTAACTGCTGCAATCGGAACTATGGCTCTCTAAAACGTTTACAGACTGTATTTCCTATGGGCATCACTGCTAGTTTGACTTACAGCCTAAAGTTGAATGTGAATAAGCAAACTAAACAATGACCACATCTCATGCTTCAGTTGACACATTTTTGGCGTAACTTGATTCAATTTTGGGCTAAGATGATACATTCTGGGGTACACAGATACATTTAAGAGTAGGGACAAATTAAAATTTTTTGGTGATAGAATTCTAGGGTAAGTTGATACATTTTTGATTTAAGTTAATATATTTAGGGCGGAAACTGATACATTTTGGGGCAAATTGGTACACTTTTGGCGGACAATTTGCAAATGCTGCTTTACATAATTGTTTGGATGAACATGGTTCAAACTATCAAGGGGATATATTTATATATATAGGGTGTTATAAAAAGGTATGGCCAAACTTTCAGGAAACATTCCTAACACACAAATAAAGATAATATGTTATGTGGACATGTGTCCGGAAACGCTTAATTTCCATGTTAGAGCTCATTTTAGTTTCGTCCACCTACGCTCAATCGAGCACATTATCATGATTTCATACGAGATACTCTACCTGTGCTGCTAAAACATGTGCCTTTACAAGATCGACACAACATGTGGTTCATGCACCATGGAGCTACTGCACATTTCAGTTGAAGTGTTGGTACGCTTCTCAACAACAGATTCTGTGACCGATGGATTGGTAGAGGCGGACCAATTCCATGGCCTCCACGCTCTCCTGACTTCAACCCTACTGACTTTCATTTATGGGGGCATTTGAAAGCTCTTGTCTATGCAACCCCGGTACCAACTGTAGAGACTCTTCATGCTCGTATTGTGGACAGCTGTGATACAATACGCCATTCTCCAGGGCTGCATCAGCGCATCAGGGATTCCATGCAACAGAGGGTGGATGCATGTATCCTCGCTAACGGAGGACATTTTGAACATTTCCTGTAACAAAGTGTTTGAAGTCACGCTGGTACGTTCTGTTGCTGTGTGTTTCCATTCCATGATTAATGTGATTTGAAGAGAAGAAATAAAATGAGCTCTAACCTGGAAAGTAAGCGTTTCCAGACACATGTTCACATAACATATTTTCTTTCTTTGTGTATGAGGAATGTTTCCTGAAAGTTTGGCTGTACCTTTTTGTAACACCACGTGTATATATATATATATATATTATATATATATATATATATATATATATATATATATATATATATACACACTCCTGGAAATTGAAATAAGAACACCGTGAATTCATTGTCCCAGGAAGGGGAAACTTTATTGACACATTCCTGGGGTCAGATACATCACATGATCACACTAACAGAACCACAGGCACATAGACACAGGCAACAGAGCATGCACAATGTCGGCACTAGTACAGTGTATATCCACCTTTCGCAGCAATGCAGGCTGCTATTCTCCCATGGAGACGATCGTAGAGATGCTGGATGTAGTCCTGTGGAACGGCTTGCCATGCCATTTCCACCTGGCGCCTCAGTTGGACCAGCGTTCGTGCTGGACGTGCAGACCGCGTGAGACGACGCTTCATCCAGTCCCAAACATGCTCAATGGGGGACAGATCCGGAGATCTTGCTGGCCAGGGTAGTTGACTTACACCTTCTAGAGCACGTTGGGTGGCACGGGATACATGCGGACGTGCATTGTCCTGTTGGAACAGCAAGTTCCCTTGCCGGTCTAGGAATGGTAAAACGATGGGTTCGATGACGGTTTGGATGTACCATGCACTATTCAGTGTCCCCTCGACGATCACCAGTGGTGTACGGCCAGTGTAGGAGATCGCTCCCCACACCATGATGCCGGGTGTTGGCCCTGTGTGCCTCGGTCGTATGCAGTCCTGATTGTGGCGCTCACCTGCACGGCGCCAAACACGCATACGACCATCATTGGCACCAAGGCAGAAGCGACTCTCATCGCTGAAGACGACACGTCTCCATTCGTCCCTCCATTCACGCCTGTCGCGACACCACTGGAGGCGGGCTGCACGATGTTAGGGCGTGAGCGGAAGACGGCCTAACGGTGTGCGGGACCGTAGCCCAGTTTCATGGAGACGGTTGCGAATGGTCCTCGCCTATACCCCAGGAGCAACAGTGTCCCTAATTTGCTGGGAAGTGGCGATGCGGTCCCCTACGGCACTGCGTAGGATCCTACGGTCTTGGCGTGCATCCGTGCGTCGCTGCGGTCCGGTCCCAGGTCGACGGACACGTGCACCTTCCGCCGACCACTGGCGACAACATCGATGTACTGTGGAGACCTCACGCCCCACGTGTTGAGCAATTCGGCTGTACGTCCACCCGGCCTCCCGCATGCCCACTATACGCCCTCGCTCAAAGTCCGTCAACTGCACATACGGTTCACGTCCACGCTGTCGCGGCATGCTACCAGTGTTAAAGACTGCGATGGAGCTCCGTATGCCACGGCAAACTGGCTGACACTGACGGCGGCGGTGCAGAAATGCTGCACAGCTAGCGCCATTCGACGGCCAACACCGCGTTTCCTGGTGTGTCCGCTGTGCCGTGCGTGTGATCATTGCTTGTACAGCCCTCTCGCAGTGTCCGGAGCAAGTATGGTGGGTCTGACACACCGGTGTCAATGTGTTCTTTTTTCCATTTCCAGGAGTGTATATATATATATATATATATATATATATATATATATATGTATATATATATATATGGTAGTCCATTGATCGTGACTGGGCCAAATATCTCACGAAATAAGCGTCAAACGAAACAACTACAAAGAAAGAAACTTGTCTAGCTTGAAGGGGGAAACCAGATGGCGCTATGGTTGGCCCACTAGATGGCGCTGCCATAGGTCAACCCGATATCAACTGCGTTTTTTTAAATAGGAACCCCCATTTTTTATGATATATATATATATATATATAGGGTGTTACAAAAAGGCACGGCCTACCTTTCAGGAAACATTCCTCACACACAAAGAAAGAAAATATGTTATGTGGACATGTGTCCGGAAATGCTTACTTTCCATGATAGAGCTTATTTTATTACTTCTCTTCAAATCACATTAGTCATGGAATGGAAACACACAGCAACAGAACGTACCTGCGTGACTTCAAACACTTTGTTACAGGAAATGTTCAAAATGTCCTCCGTTAGCGAGGATACATGCATCCACCCTCTGTCGCATGGAATCCCTGATGCACTGATGCAGCCCTGGAGAATGGCGTATTGTATCACAGCCGTCCACAATACGAGCATGAAGAGTCTCTACATTTGGTACCGGGGTTGCGTAGACAAGAGCTTTCAAATGCCCCCATAAATGAAAGTCAAGAGGATTGAGGTCAGGAGAGCGTGGAGGCCATGGAATTGGTCCGCCTCTACCAATCCATCAGTCACCAAATCTGTTGTTGAGAAGCGTACGAACACTTCGACTGAAATGTGCAGTAGCTCCATCGTACATGAACCACATGTTGTGTTGTACTTGTAAAGGCACATGTTTTAGCAGCACAGGTAGAGTATCCCTTATGAAATCATGATAACGTGCTCCATTGAGCGTAGGTGGAAGAACATGTGGCCCAATCAAGACATCACCAACAATGCCTGCGCAAACGTTCACAGAAAATCTGTGTTGATGACGTGATTTCACAACTGCGTGAGGATTCTCGTCAGCCCACACATGTTGATTGTGAAAATTTAAAATTTGATCACATTGGAATGACGAAACTAAAATGAGCTCTAACATGGAAATTAAGCGTTTCCGGACACATGTCCACATAACATCTTTTCTTTATTTGTGTGTGAGGAATGTTTGCTGAAAGTTTGGCCGTACCTTTTTGTAACACCCTGTATATATATATATATATATATGGGGGGAGGGGAAGCTTTCAACACTCAATTGGTGTATTTATTTGTGAGAGAGATATAATGCGCAAAGAATACTTTTTAAATTTATTTGATTTACTGAAACTAAATTGTAATTGCGCTGCCTTATTTTAATACTACCCTGTGACTGGTTGTATAGGAGGAGAGGGAAAGACTACAAAGCACAACTGGATTAGTTAAGAATATTTTCCAAAAGTATTATATTCATTTATTGAAATTACAATGTATTCTGACTGGCTGTCTCTTGTTAATACTACTCTGTGATTTGCTGGAGAGGAAAGGGGTAGGGGGAGGGGAAGGGGAGCAGAGGGGGAAAACGGTATGGATTGACGATGTCATTGATAACAAGAGGTAGGCTTGATGATGTCATCACCCCTAAAATTCCAAAGAGGTCACATGAGTCCTTTCCTTGCATTCCATGGTGGATCTAGTACCCTTCTCATAACTACACTAGAGTGTCAAAGAAACTGGTCTAGGCATGCATACTGATATACAAAGACATGTAAACAGGCAGAATACGGCGCTGCGGTCGGCAACAACTATATAAGACAACAAATGTCTGGCGCAGTTGTTAGATTGGTTACTGCCGATACCAAGGCAGGTTATCAAGATTTAACTGAGTTTGAACGTGGTGTGAATTGTCGGGGCACGAGTGTTGGGGCACAGCATCTCTGAGTAGTGAGTGTACTGCAAATTTGGTAAAACATCAAATCTCCGACATCACGGCTGCCTGTAAAAGATCCTACAAGAGCAGGACCAACGACGAGTGAAGATAATCGTTCAACGTGACAGAAGTGCAACCCTTCCACAAATTGCTGCACATTTCAGTGCTGGGCAATCAGCAAGTGTCAGCGTGCGAACCATTCAACGAAACATCATCGATATGGGCTTTCGTAGCCGATGGCCCACTCGTGTACCCTTGATGACTGCACGATACAAAGCTTCATGTCTCGCCTCGGCCCATCAACATCGACACTGGAATGTTGATGACTGGAAACATGTCGCCTTGTCGGACTAGTCTCGTTTCACATTGTGTCGAGCATATGGACGTATATAGGTATGGAGACAACCTCATGAATCCATGGACCCTGCATGTCAGCAGGGGACTGTTCAAGCTGATGCAGGCTGTACAATGATGTGGGTCGTGTGCAGTTGGAGTGATATAGGATCCCTGATACATCTAGATCCGACTCTGACAGGTAACACGTACGTAAGCATCCTGTCTGATCACCTGCATCCATTCATGTCCACATGCATTCTGACGGACTTGGGCAATTTTAGCATGACAATGCTATACCCCACACGTCCAGAATTGCTACAGAGTGGCGTGGCTCCAGGAATACTCTTCTGAGTTTAAATACTTCCGCTGGCCACCAAACTCCCCAGATGTGAATATTATTGAGCATATCTGGGATGCCTTGCAAGTGCTGTTCAGAAGAGATCTCCACCCCGTCGTACTCCTATGGATCTATGGACAGCCCTGCAGGATTCAGGGTATCAGTTACTTCCAGCACCACTTCAGACATTAGTCGAGTCGATGCCACATCGTGTTGTGGCACTCCTGCGTGTTCGCATGAGCCGTGGGCGATATTAGGCAGGTGTACCAGTTTCTTTGGCCCTTCACTGTATATTAATTACAGAAATATTGATATTATTTTCCCTTTTTCAAATAGAACTGTAGTGACATCTTCAGCTAGTATCAGAAATCCACCTCGTTCCATTCTCTGAAATTCATTAAGTACTTAAGAAGAAATTACAATATCATAACTAGGATTTATCTGTTGTGAACAGCAAACCAATTGCTGCCTAATGCGGAAGTAAATTTGTATTATAATACAAAACTGTTGTGTGCATCTGAAGGGGTGTCCCAGATTAACTCAGTTAAGAGAGTGTAATTAAGAATACGGAATAGTTGAGAAATGTTTAATTTAAAAAAGGTAATAATTACACGTGGCTTTGTGTGATTGTATCCACTGACCATCTGAAACGCAAAGGACGTGGCATCACAGGTTGATCCACCAGTTAACTGCAATGGTAATTCCGTCCTTCTGTGTTCTAAAACATTGAAATAAAAGTGTTTATCAATGATTGGTACTAAGCGACCAATTACTGTAAGTTCAAAACGGTGGTAGCTCAGTTGTCCTACGTGTAAAATGTCATCTAAACAATTTCTCTCACCCTTCTGATGTCGCAGTTCATTGACAGCTTGCAGGTTTAAACAATTTCCACCTTAAGTTTAAAACTGAAGAGCTAACTTGTCCTAAGTTTAAAGCTATGCTCTGTTTAAATGTTTACAATGTGTGTGTAGTAGGATAGCAATGTTTAGTTAGTTAGTTACGTGTTCCATTGATCAATAGCAGGGAAAAACCGTTATGATGTGGAACTTGTCAAATGCGCAAGAAATGCTCACAGGAAACAAGCGTTTTTTTTTACATTATAGTGTTATACCTAAATATTTCTATTATCTATCCCCTTCCCTTAAATGACACAAAATGCATATATTATATCTCCAGATTTATTTACTCATATTCAAGAATTCATCTATGGTATAGACGGAGTTGTCAAGGAGGTATGATTTCAATTTGATTTTGAAACTATTACTGCTGCCTGTCAGACATTTTATTTCATTTGGTAATTTATTAAAAAGTTTTATAGTAGCATATTTTACCCCTTTCTGTGCCAAAGAAAGGGTAAGTAAAGGATAGTGTAGGTCTTTCATTTTTCTGGTATTGTAATCATGAATTTCGCTGTTGATTTTAAACTGGTCCATGTTGTTGAGAAAAAAAATTTCATTAGTGAGTAAATGTACTGTGAAGCAGTTGTAAGAATTCCTAACCTTTTAATCAGACGCCTACAAGATGTGCGACTATGAATCCCACACATTATTCTAACTACTTTCTTTTGAGCAGTGAATACCTTTTGCATAAGTGTTGAGTTGCCCCAGAATATTATTCCGTATGACATCAGAGAGTGGAAGTATGCGAGGTATGTTAGGTTGCTAATTTCTACATCCTCAAAATTGGCAATTATTCTGATTGAAATATGAATTTTCCAATTAATGTTCTCATCTATATGTACACCCAAAACTTAGTATGCTCTACCCTGGCTACTGACTTCTTTTGATGTATTATGTTTATTGAAGGAATTATACTTTTTGCAGCAGAACATTGGATGTACTGTGTTTTTTCAAAGTTCAGAGCAAGCCAATTCGCAGGAAACCAATTAATAACTTTTCCGCCGGCCACGGTGGTCTCGCGGTTCTAGGCGCTCAGGAACCGCGCGACTGCTACAGTCCCAGGTTCGAATACTGCCTCGGGCATGGATGTGTGTGATGTCCTTAGGTTAGTTAGTTTTAATTAGTTCTAAGTTCGAGGGGACTGATGACCACAGGTGTTAAGTCCCATAGTGCTCAGAGCCATTTGAACCATTTTGAATAACTTTTCCAAAAACCTTATTTGTAACATTTTCCATCGGAATTTCTTTCACTGGATTAATTATTATGCTTGTATCATCAGCAAACACTGTCAGTTCAGCATCTTGTTACACATAAGAAGGGAGGTCATTCACATATATCAAGAACAGGAGGGGACCCATGATCGAACTTTGTGGAACACGTAATTTAATTTCACCATAGTTAGATTAAGTGGCAAACTCCTCTGAATCATTTGAAGCATATAAAGAGACTTTTTGCTTCCTGTTCCGTAGATATGACTTAAACCACTCATATGCTGTTCCATTTATACCATAGAATTGTAATTTCTCTAACATAATGTCATAGTTCACTCAATCAAATGCTTTTGGATAAGTCACAGAATATTCCTACCGGTGACATTTTACTATTTAAAGACTCTATTATGTGGACAGTGAAATTGTATATTGCTGTCTCAGTGGAACAGCATTTCGGAAATCCGCACTGTGATTTACTAAATATCCCATTACTGTTGAGATGGCTAACCACTCTTGAGTACATCACTTTCTCAAAGATTTTTGAAAATGCTGAAAGCAAGATTACTGGGTGGTAATTATTGACATCTGTGGTTTCCCCCGTTTTGTAGAGAGGCCTGACAATGGCATATTTTAACCTGTCTGGAAAAATACCCCAAATCAGTGATGTATTACATATGTGACTCAAAACATCAGCTGTAATTGCTCCACATTGTTTTAATAACTTGTTAGAGATGTCATCTACTCCAACAGAACATGTATTTTTCAAAGATTTAATAATTTTCCTTATTTCACAACAGGTTGTTAGATGAAACTTAATCTGACTAAAATTTTTCAAAACTGACTCTTCCATGTACTGTCTGGCTTTTTCTTTTGAACTATTCTCAACAATTTTTTCTCTTACACTTAAGAAATGATTGTTAAATACATTGGCTACCTGTGTACACTTTAACAGTAATACTATCTACCCCAGTGATTACTTTTCCTGTCTCCCTTCTAACAACATTCCGTATTGATTTGATTTTATTGCTGGCATTGTTAATTTCTTCTCTAACATACATATTTCTTGATTTCTTTAGAACTTTTCTCAGTATGTTACAATAATTTTTATAGTGTAAAACTACTTCTGGATCTTTACTAGTTCTTGCAGTCTCACACAGTTTTCCTTTACCTTGCTGTGCCTCAGCTGCATGATATAATATAATGGCAGCTGCACGATATCAGGGGTGTCACCCCCAGGCTGGCAACGTGAAGTGACTGCCACACCACCTTATGCCACCAATGCTTAATGGAGATGCGGGCTTTTACCGAGTGCATGTGATACACTGTGCAGATATTCACCTGTGAGACTGCAATCATTGTCTCGTATGGGCTCAGTGAATATTTACAGTTTCCTCTTCATTCTGTTTATAGCTAACACAAACTTGTTCTCCCGCTGCAGGCTGAAATCTGCAGCATGTTCCAAACTTAGTATGGCGATATTTGTAGCTGACCTACTTTCCACAACATGAAAAAGCACTTAGAAGGGTCATTATATATAGCTACAAAAACATATTTTTCTCTTGCAGACTGAAACCTGCAGAAACATAGTGTTGTATTTATAGCTGACCTACTTACGCCAATACTATTTTAAATAATATAGAATTGCATAAATACAGTATTCACTTGTCAGGAATATGAAGACCTAGGGCGATCTGAAATAACTACGTATTTCATGGGTGTACTGAATGCATCAAAATAAGAGTAAAACGTCAAATAAAGGTCTGTCTGAAATTGCTTAATTTCAGAGTCATGTAGTAGCAGGTATCACAAGCGCAACACAAACAACACAAAACTGATCCTTGCATCTGGAACAAGGCACTGGCACGTCAGACACTAAGACAGGAAACAATAAGAGCTAGGAAACTAAACCAGAGTAGCATGATCCAAGAAGAAAGAGTCCAAACCGTTGCATAGATACTTTAACGAAGAGTTATGGAAAACAAAAATAGAACGATGGAAGCAGTTTGTGGAGGCTAACCTAGATAACGATCCTGGGTGTGTACTATAAAAAATAGTCAGAGAGAATAAGAACACCAACTGCCTTATCCACGCTCAGAAAAAAAAAACCGATGGGATGGTAAAAGGAAGTTGGGAATAGTCGGCTTGACTGGCAATGGAAACACTATTTCCTGACGATGGAGAAGAAGCCGAGACATATGATCAGTGTAGGCTACGAAAAATGTTATCGAAAGACTGTAGAAACAATAAATTTGTGTACCGCTTCATAAAAGAAGGAATTAGGCAGATAATTTTAGAACTGAAAAATAAAAAATCTCCAGGACCGGACCGAATCCCTGCCAAAGTAATACAAGCTCTATGTGACCATTTAGCGGACTGTACAATGAGTGCCTCTTGCAAGGCAGAATCTCTGCATGGTGGAAGAACGCTTATGAAATTGTTAGTAAAAGGCAAGCTAAGAATCCAGTGATACACAAATTGTCCAGGCCAAATTGTCTTTTGAACATTCTTGGCAAAATATTTGAAAAATTATTAGGCAAAACATTAAAAGATCACAGACTGCTACACAGGATGAGCCCTCACCTGTACAGGTTTAGGAGAGGCAAGTCAACTGAAGAAGCACTTAATAAGCTGATTTCGCTAGCGACAGATACTCATTCTAAATACACTCTAGCAATGACAGTTGATGTTGCTGGTGCCTTCAATAACCTATGATCGCTGTCTTTCTTTGATCGCCTTAGGGATCTGGAGTGCCAGAAGCGCTATACAATTATCTGAGAGTTCATTTCCATGGGCGAAATGCTTCTTTACCATGCCCAGGAAAGGATATAATGAAGACAACAACAAGTTGATGTCCACAGGGTGTGGTCCAGAATTATGTGATGTAGCACTGGAGTCCATACTACAAAAGTCACATGAAAGCACTAACATAAATGGACTAGTGGCATTTGTAGATGATGTGCTGTTCATTGTAAGAGGTGACTCCAGAAGAAGTATGGAAGACAAATGTCATGTGGCGCTCCACGAAATTCAGGGCTGCTCTAGCACTTCATAAAACAACTTACCTCCTGCTGAAAAGTAATCTAGAAAGAAACCCTAAAATAAAATTAAATGATGTAACGATTAGGAGAAGCACACATAACGAGAAATCTAGGGGTATATCTGGAGAAACCTTGTAACTTTGTACATAATACAGAGGAAACAGGCAGAAAAGGTACAAACTTGATGAATAAAATTATAACCACTGCAAATAGACAATTTCGGTTTCCCCTGAAAACAATCGGAGTATACCAGCAGCCCACATTAGCATAAGACGTAGGATTTGATGTGAGCGTTTGGGCTAATAAATTGCAGCTAGTGAAGCTAGCCTCATCAGTGAGAAGAGTTCAACAAGGAGTGCTAGTAAGATTAATGGTCGCCTATTACACTACCCCAAATGATGCTTTGTTATTATTTCTAGGAAATCCCCACTGGTCTTGTAAATTAGGAAAAGGGGAACCTTTTACCGCTTAAAGAAAGATAATCAAATGGAACTAAGGCCACTCCGAAAAACGCAATAAAAGACAGAAAATTATAACTGTGGCAAATTGAATGTGCCACTTCAGGCAGGAGAATATACGAATTTCTCGCTAACATCAGGGAGAAACTAAAAATGAGATTTCTTAGCCCATCGAGCGGGTTGACACGTTAGCTGGCTGGCCACGGCTCTTATGCTATGTATCTATACAAAATCAGAAGACAGATGAATGACAGCTGCGCTTGCAGCAGTGTGGGCACACCAGAACACACATTGTGGGACTACATGCACTATGAAGATGCAGTGGCTAATCGACGTCAGGTATTAAGGATATTGGATACCAAAGTAGCACTAAGAAGCAAATCGATCTGGTGCATCTTGGACGACACTGCAACCTCAGTACCCAGGTAGATCAAGGAAGACTTCACGAGGCCTTAAGCCATTAATCAGCATGTGGCCATCCAGGGTAGACAACATACTCTGCAGATGACCAGAAGATAACTGAGTTAGGTGACCACCGAATGAAACACTGTCGCAAGAATCTTTATTGCGCTGGTGATCGCGGAAATGTGGACTTTAAGACGTGACAGTAATGGAAGGAATTACTTGCTACAGTGGAAGCGTTAGTGATGTGGTGCCTGATGCCCAAGGAATCCAGCAGGCAATGTCTGTTGACTGGGGTAGTATGAGGATGGATCCAGTAGTGGAAACAACTGTCTCCAAGTTAAATGCACCAAAATAAATGAACAGAGAACAAATTTTGTTATGCTTTTAGTATTATCAGTAGTTGGGTAAGTAGTTAAGGGTTTCATTGTAGTTTTGTTGTAGTAGAAGTAGTTGTATTATTTTAAAAATTAAGTGTCAGAAATAAATAATTTATACATAATTATTATTATCCAAGGAAATGTGATTTGTATGGACTAGTTTAGGTGTTTAGATAACAGGCTGTAATTATGAAGACAAATAAATAGTCTTATTTGATCCTTACATTACACCCACGAAGTGTGTACAGATCTTTTTGAATCACCCTGTATATATCATAGTTATAGGTGCCCGCACCTTTAAATGTATGTATGTACAGGGTCATTCTGTGATAATGTTAAAGATTTTCTAGGATGATGGAGAAGGATAAATGTATCAATTTGAGGTGAGGGACCTTGAATTGGAAACGAATGAGTCGAAAGTTACAAGCGAAAACCGTTCTGATACACTATGTGATCAAAAGTATCCGGACACTTGGCTGAAAATGACTTACAAGTTGGTGGCGCCCTCCATCGGTAATGCTGGAATTCAGTATGGTGTTGGCCCACCCGTAGCCTTGATGACAGTTTTCACGCTTGCAGCCATACTTTCAGTCAGGTGCTGGAAGGTTTCTTGGGGAATGGCAGCCCATTCTTCACGGAGTACTGCACTGAGGAGACGTATCGATGTCGGTCGGTGAGGCCTGGCACGAAGTCGGCGTTCTAAAGCATCCCAAAGGTGTTGTATAGGATTCAGGTCAGGACTCTGTACAGGCAAGGCCATTACAGGTATGTTATTGTCGTGTAACCACTCCGCCACAGGCCATGCATTATGAACAGGTGCTCGATCGTGTTGAAAGATGTTGACTTTTTCCACTTTGTTGAAAATGGTTTCCGTGTGCCACAACACATGCGTGTGTGCACTGCAGCATGTTCTGTTTTACACGTTCACATTGGCTAGGCTGCATCCAGCAGTGTCAAAGGCAGCAAGAATACACTGCTCCAATGTCTCCAAATCTGGAATGGGCTCTGCATACACGAAACTTTTGAGATGATCCCATAACCAGAAATCAAACAGGTTGAGATCCGATGAATGAACAGGCCATGTAACTGGACCCCGTCATCCTGTCCATCGACCAGCGAAGACACGATTGAGATGCGTCCGGACGTCAACAGAGAAGTAGGCTGGAGCACCATCATGTAGCAGCCACATAACCCTTCGAAACATCACTGGCACTTCTTCCAGCAGGGGAGGTAAAGCCATCCGCAAGAAACGCCGATAGTTCCGCCCTGTTAGGTGAAGTGGAAAGAAGACTGGTCCCAGAATACAGTCGCCAATTACTGCAGCCCACAAATTCTGGCTACTCGAATATTGATGTCCACTGTCACCATACCATGGGGGTTCTGCAAACTATCCCACAGATAACTCATGAAAGTTGAAGATACCATTCCATGTAAAGGTGGCTTCACCTGTGCATAGGATGGATGACACAAATCCTGGAATTCTGGCTGCCTGTTGAAGAAACCAATGACAAAACTGCTTCTGATCTGTAAAGTCTGTCGCTAGTAACCCCTGAACATGATGTAAGCGATAAGGGAGTAACAATTGTCATGGAGAATGTTCCACATAGTGGTCTGACTTATCCTGTACTGGTGGGCCAGCTGCCTGGTATTGATGTGCGGGTCGCCTTCCACAGTGTTAATCACATTTCCCTTCACGTCTGGTGTCGGAACATTTCGGGTAGGTCCTTCATGATTTCCTACTTCCCGAAACGACCCTGTCTCAGACAAATGGTGAAAGACTGTTGCAAACATTGAATGCTGTGGTTGTTGTCGGCGGTGATACATCTCCTGATACAACCTTGCTGTCCACCGCCCTTTGTCATTTGCCTTTCCATAAGTAAACACCACGTCGGCAAACTCTCGGTTAGAATATGGAACCATTGTGTATCACATCCAATACAAGGTGAGTCAGCAAGAGAAGTGAATCGGACACTACATTACCAGTTACTCTGGCAGGAGAGGGCGCTAGGGAATGACGTATGAGGAACAGTACCACCCTCTAGGAGGTAACCGTGCATACTGTAACTGTGGTTGCGTGGTACAGTGCGTATTAGACCGCTGTCTCTGTAGCAAAGTATGATTGTATAAATGGTCTCTGGCATGGAAACCATGATTTTCTTGACATAAGCTCATTAGATCTTGTTTGTTCTGTATCCTCTCATCGATCAATCCCTAAAGTTTGTACACAGTGGAAAAAATCACCCTTTATATAGACACACTATGAAAAATATGTCATACTATTCCACATACACACACACAAATTTTCACTGTATGTACAACGCATACACTCAATATGGATGGGAATGGACAGTGTCGTGAAAGGAGGTTACAAGACGAAACTTAACAAATGCGAAAAAAGAGTAAAGGAATGAGGTGGAATTAAAGCTGAGGGCATTAGATTATTAAATGAGACACTAACAGTAATAGATGAGTTTTGATATTAGGACTGAAAAATAACTGATGATGGCCAAAGTAGAGAGGATACAAAATGTAGACTGGCAATTGAAAGAAGAATGTTTCTGAAGAAGGGAAATTTGTTAACACTGAATATAGATTTAAGAGTTCAAAAGCCTTATCTGAAGATATTTTTCTGGAGTGTACTACACCTATCATAAGTGTAACACATCGCTAGGAAATATTAAATAGGGTAGAAACTTCAAAATGCTTAGGTATCCATATTGATGAGAATTTAAACTGGATGGAGCACATTTTGGAACTCATAAAATAACTTAGTTCAGTCACACTTGCACTTAGAATAATTTGCAAATCTTAGGGAAAGACAAATCATTAAGTTGACATATTTTCATCATTCATCAATGTTCTGGGTTAATTCATCTTTAAGAAAGAAAGTCTTCTTTGATCAAAAATAGACTATAAGAATAATATGTGGTGCTCATCCAAGATCATCTTCTAGACAGCTGTTTAAGGAGTTAAGTATTTTCACTACTGTTTCACAGCATACTTGTTCCCTCATGAAGTTCGTTGTAATTAGTCCACTGCAGTTCAAAAGGAACACTGATGTACATAATTACAATACCAGAAGAAAATATGACATTCACTGCAACCCAGTAAGGTTTTCTTTAATACAAAAATGGGCGCACAACGCTGCAACCATATTTTTGATCTCCTACGCAGTATTATACGATTTATGACAGATAGCAAGGTAAAATTTGAGAATAAACCGAAAAAGTTTCTCCTTGACAACATTTATTCTGCAGCAAAATTTCTTTATAGAAAAAAAAAGAATACTTGTAAATGATCAGCATGTAGATATGTTTACAAAATAATTTGTGGTGTTAATATAACATAAATCATTTCACATCATTACAGTTTCTAGTGAAAATGATCCCTGTAACATGAAATTAAATATTCAGTAATACAACTTCCTTGAATCTCTGTAATTACTGAAATGATTTCATTTGTATGAGCTGTATTCCCTGGTGTGGGCAATGCTGTGAACAGTGTAACCATGCAATTTTTACATTGGGCTAATCATAGTATGTGTACTGGGGAGATTAATTGATACTTTTTAATTCTGAATTTTGATAATGGCATTGCCATGTGTACCATCCAGTACCAGTTTAATAATGTTTAGTATTTCGAACTGCTGGAGCTTTCTGTTCCTATTAAAGTGTGTTCCTTGTAGTCTTATGTCATATGTGTTATTTGACTACACATTTCTAGATCTTTTGATGAATACTTGTTGAGTTTTGAAATTTTTAAGAACAGTAGATTAATTAAACCAGGTGTTCATTCAAATTCTCTCTTACCAATCTGTATTGCAGTATTGATTCAATTTATAGGTTGAGTATCCAGTGTATATTGTATTTCCCTGCTTCCTCTGCATGATTTATCTGTCCAACTACCACTGTGATGTTAAATGAATCACCAAAACTACCTTCTTTGGAGTCATTTTCTTAGAGAGTCATCTGATAGAGTCAGTAACAGGCCTAAGTACTTCTCTTAGTGAATGGCCTCTTTCCAAATGCCCTAATCTCAGCAGCAGCAGTTTCTCATGGATAGCCTTGTATGCTTCACAGACTTTATGTTTTGCCAACATGTTTTATGTAATAAGCAGACTTTGAAACATGATACAACTGATAAACACTCTCATTTACTTTCTTTTCAATTACATATCCCTTACATTCATTTTATTGATTAACCTCTAAATGACCTGAGAATGATTATTTGATTCCCTGATATTTTTATTGAGTGTTCCTAGTTATCACAGCATGATGTTTGATACTATCATCGAATATATATATATATATATATATATATATATATATATATATATATATATATAGTTTGTGTGTGTGTGTGTAGATACGTGTGTGTGTGCACACATGAACATGTGTGTGAGAGTGCATACAATGTATGTGAGTGCATACTATGAATGTGAGTTTGACTGTCAGCATAATATGTATGTGAATTAGTGCAATTTTTTCTTCTCCTGGGCATACAAATCAGGATCGTAACTATCTTTATATTATGTCTCACATGCGAGCTGTAAAGTAAGAATCATGTCATGTGCTACAATTTCATCTGTTGAATCTATTTTGACACTATAACTATGGTTAAAGTTTATTCCAAGCCTTAAAAACTGTTCCAAGTTGTTGAAGGCACATAATCTGTGAAAACATATGAAGGGCTTATTTCAATAGTGGTACAAGTCCATTTTTGTTCATTCTGAGAAACAGAGTCCTAAAGTTAAATGAGCGCTGAAAAATCCGCAGTTCAGATATCAGAAATATTCAAGTATATATTTCTGAATATGAGCGCTGAAAAATCTGCAGTTGGATATAAGAAATATTAAAGTATATATACCTGAATATTTCTGGTATCTCAACTGCAGATTTTTCAGCGCTCATTTAACTTTAGGATTCTGTATCTCAGTATGAACAAAAACGGACTTATACCACTATTGAAACAAGCCCTCATATTAAGCCGTTCCAAACTGTGGGACCTATTGTGAATATATTTTTTTGTATACTGTTAAGCTATTTTATAAATATTCTACACAGTTCTGCATTATGTTTTCTGTAAAAAGATACTACACACATAAAAAAATGCATCACCTCGGTTCTGAGAGTTCCAGAACCTGTACAGAAAATTGGAATAGAGATCAACATAAACATCATTTCCACCCATTTTATTCTCCATGAAAAACACACATTGCATGTTGTACCACCATACAGCGAAACTTTCAGAGGTAGTGGTCCAGACTGCCATACACACCAGTATCTCTAATACCCAGTAGCACGTCATGTTGCATTGATGCATGCCTGTATTCGTCGTGGCATACTATCCACAAGTTCATCAAGGCACTGTTGGTCCAGATTGTCCCACTCCTCAACAGCGATTCGGCGTAGATCCCCAAGAGTGGTTGGTGGGTCACGTCGTCCACAAACAGTCCTTTTCAATCTATCCCAGGCATGTTCGATAGAGTTCATGTCTGGAGAACATGATGGCCACTCTAGTCGAGCGTCGTCGTTATCCTGAAGGAAGTCATTCACAAGATGTGCATGATGGGGGCGCGAATTGTCGTTCTTGAAGATGAATGCCTCGCCAATATGCTGCCGATATGTTTGCACTGTCGGTAGGAGGATGGCATTCACGTGTCTTACAGTCGTTTGGGGGCCTTCTATGACCACCAGAGGCGTACGTCTGCCCCACATAATGCCGCCCCAAAACAGCAGGGAACCTCCACCTTGCTGCACTCGCTGGACAGTGTGTCTAAGGCTTTCAGCCTGACTGGATTGCATCCAAACACGTCCCCTGTGATTGTCTGGTTGAAGGCATATGCGACACTCATCGGTGAAGAGAACGTGATGCCAATCCTGAGCGGTCCATTCGACATGTTGTTGGGCCCATTTGTACCATACTGCATGGTGTCTTGCTTGCAAAGCTGGACCTCGCCATGGACGTCGGGAATGAAACTGCACATCATGCAGCCTACTGCGTACAGTCTGAGTCGTAACACGACGTCCTATTGCTGCACGAAAAGCATTATTCAACATGGTGGCGTTGCTGTCAGGTTTCCTCTGAGCCATAATCCGTAGGTAGCAGTCTTCCACTGCAGTAGTAGCCCTTGGGCAGCCTGAGCGAGGCGTGTCATTGACAGTTCCTGTCTCTTTGTACCTCCTCCGTGTCTGAACAACATCGCTTTGGTTCACTCCGAGACGCCTGGACACTTCCCTTGTTGAGGGCCCTTCCTGGCACAAAGTAGCAAAAAATGGTTCAAATGGCTCTGAGCACTATGGGACTCAACTGCTGTGGTCATAAGTCCCCTAGAACGTAGAACTACTTAAACCTAACTAACCTAAGGACAGCACACAACACCCAGCCATCACGAAGCAGAGAAAATCCCTGACCCCGCCAGGAATCGAACCCGGGAACCCGGACGTGGGAAGCGAGAACGCTACCGCACGACCACGAGATGCGGGCACACAAAGTAGCAATGCGGACGCGATCGAATAGCGGTATTGACCGTCTAGGCATGGTTGAACTACAGACAACATGAGCGGACCCCTCTGTCTAATAGGCGCTGCTCTGCATGGTTGTTTATATCTTTGGGCGAGTTTAGTGACGTCTCTAAACAGTGACATGGACTGTGTCTGTGGTAAAAATCCATAGTCAACGTCTATCTTCAGCAGTTCTGGGAACCGGGGTGATGCGAAACTTTTTTTGGTGTGTGTATTAACAGAGCTGTAAAATTGTTTGTGCTTGTCTGACTTACAGGAGATACATGTTGTAAAAACATGTTATCAGCTGAACTGTAACATGACTGAAATGTTAAATGTTAAATCTATTTTTAAAAAATATTACAAATAAACCTAGTTTGTTAAACTCTATTCACTTATTTTTCCTTCTACATCGACCCCGTCGAATAATTGTGCACAGCATGAGATTGTAAAACCATATGATGGACAGGAACATCTGAAATGCATGTATCTTTTCTATAAGAAGGGTCTCATTTACACACTGTTAAAACTATACTTTGGTTCAATTTTACCATATAAAATGGGCAGGCTCATGTGAATAGCACGTATCTATTCTACAAGGGACATTCAGTAAATAATGTAACACATTTTTTAGGCCAGTTTCGGTTGAAAAAATGCAGAATTTGTTGAGGGATATCGTTGAATATTGCTACTTCAGCCCCTATAGTTCCCTAACGTTCCGATAGGTGACGACGCTATACGTAACCTTCAAATTAGCGTCTGTAGCGGTGGTGCGCTCCAAGCAGAGAGCTATCATTGAGTTCCCATTAGTGGAAACCCAGAGCATCACAGATATTCATAGGTGCTTGCAGAATGTCTACAGTGAACTGGTAGTGAACAAAAGCACAGTGAGACCTTTGGCAAGGTGTCTGTCATCATCGCAACAAGACCACGCAGACTTGTTCGATCTCCCACACGCTGGCTCACCGCACACAGCTGTGACTTCTGCAATGATGGACTATGCAGACGTTCTCATTCGAGGTAATCGACTGATCACAATCAAACACCTCGCTGCTCAATTGGATATCTAATAAATCTGCGCACCTGGGAGGAGCTCACAAAACTTCATTGGACCTTTCTTCCTCATTCATCCCACAGACCATATCTCGCACCTTCCGACTTCCATCTGTTTGGACCAATGAAGGATGCACTCTGTGGTAAGCAGTACGTTGATGATGATGAGGTTTTTGACCAATAGAATCGTACCATCCAGACATACAGGCCCTATCAGTAACATGGCGAAAGGCAATTACATTGAATAGAGATTACGTTGAAAAACACGATTTTGTAGCCAAGAGAGTGGGGTATATTATGGTTTATAGTAATCCTGAATAAAACCAACCTGCTTTCAACAATGAAATGTGTTGCATTACTTATTGAATGCTTCTCTTATAAGAAGAGACTCATTTACACTGGACTAAAAGTGTTGTTATGTTGAAAAATGATCGCCAAGCACTTCCTACACTTCTTGCCAGACAATCGATTGGATGTGGGGTGGTGTGGTAAAGAAGCAGTCAAGCAGTCAGAGTTGGCATGGCTGGCTGTGAGGCTGGTGCAACAAGGTGTGTTGTTTACCCATGTCGATGTATAGCATCTGCAGTATGTGGTGGCTGTCTGTTGTTTGAGTGGCCTGGTGCATGCAAACTATGGGAGACCCAGCAGTGGCAATGTGAGGACATCAGTGGTGGCACAGAGACAATGTGGGATCTCCCCTGTGCATTCCGCATTAGTTTAAGCAAAGACCTAAATATCCCTATCCTAGTACTACTACTACAATACACCCACACCCACCAACCCACCTTCCGACTGCAAACGTGAAATGCCGGTACATTAATAACCGGTATAACTGCCAGAATGATGAATGCAAGCATGCAAACGTGCATGCATTGTGTTGTACAGGTGCCGGATGTCAGTTTGTTGGCTGGAATTCCATGCCTATTGCACTTGGTCGGAGGGGCGATTAATGCTCTTTTTGGATTACACTGGAGTTGTCATCCGATGATATCCCCTATGTGCTCTATTGGAGAGAGATATGGTGATCGAACAGGCTAAGGCAACATGTCGACACTCTGTAGAGCATGTTGGGTTACAACAGCGGTATATGGGTGAGCGTTATGCTGTCGGGAAACACCCTCTGGAATATTGCTTATGAATGGCAGCACAATGGGTCGGATCACCAGGTTGACGTACAAATTTGCAGTCAGGGTGCTTAGGATGTCCACGGAGTGCTCCTGCTGTCATAGGAAATAGCACCCCAAACCATAACTCCAGGTGCATGTCCAGTGTGTCTAGAATGCAGACAAGTTGGTTGCAGGCCCTCAACTGGCCTCTTTCTAACCAACACACGGCAATCACTGTCACTGAGGCAGAACCAGCTTTCATCAGAAAACGCAACAGACCTCTCGCTTGACACAACTGAAGGCCCAAATGACGGTGGTTTGGAGTCAGTGGAATGCATACTACAAGACGTCTGGCTCATAGCTGTCCTTGAAATAACCAATTTGTAACAGTTCGTTGTGTCATGGGGGGGGGGGGGGGGGGCAACCGCTGCTCCCATTGCTGCTCCAGATAAAATACGACGCACCAGAGCCATACGCCAAACACGATGCTCTTCCTTCTCGATAGTACCACATGGCAGTCTTGAGCCAGGTCTTTTTGTGATCGTAGATTCTCGTGACCGCCACTTCCAGCGATCATGTGCAGTAGCTATTTTCCAGCCTAATCTTCCTGCCGGCCACGGTGGCCGTGCGATTCTATGCACTTCAGTCCGGAACCACGTGACTGCTACGGTCGCAGGTTCGAATCCTGCCTCGGGCATGGATGTGTGTGATGTCCTTAGGTTAGTTAGGTTCAAGTAGTTCTAAGTTCTAGGGGACTGATGACCTCAGATGTTGAGTCCCATAGTGCTTAGAGCCATTTGAACCAAATCTTCCTGTAATATCACAGAAGGAACATCCAACTTCTCGTAACCCTATTACATGACCTCATTCAAACTCCGTGAGATGTTGATAATGAGGTCTTTATCGTCTTAAAGGTGGTCTTACCTAACACTAACTCACCAGTAACATCAACTCACATCGTCCAATCTCAGAGGTTACTAACGCTCACGACCGTTACAGTGTGTATTTAAAGTTAACCTGATTTGCATTCTCATAGTGGTGTTACTAGCACCACCCTTATGCGACTGGTGCCAAATTTGAATAGATATCATATTTCAGATGTAGAAACACGCCTACCAAATTTCATTTATGTCGCACAACTCCTGCTTGTTGCTGCGGTTTTTTTCTGTCAGTGCATTTTGTGGTGAGGTTGAGGTATAGGAAGTTGTTAGTATAGAGTGGTGTTTCTGTGTGAGATACTGAGACAGTCATTTCTGGTTTTGTGGAAGAGGATTTTATCTCGCATTTGTGGGAAAGGTCAGATGTGATAAAATGTAAGCGTTACTCTGTGGTTTGGATTGCAAGATAGGGCATTGTTCAAGGATGTGATTGTTTTTGAAATGGGGACAAGTTTTTGGGTTTTTTAAATCTTGGTCATGTAGGTCCTAGTAAGTAAGGCATTTTTGACGACAGTGTGCTCGGGCTTGGATTTGGGAGGCAGTGGTTCTATGTGGTGCCTATGGTGGTAAATGAGGGCAGCCTGGGTAATTATGAGGCCGATGGATAATGGAATGCGAGACCAGCATTGCTGCAGACGAGGACGGCTTTTCGGACCTGATACTCAGACTGGGAGCTGAGTCCCTGCTCACCTGCAGGAGAGCGAGAGGGAACAAGAATGTACGAGAGTGGAAGGTAACGAAGGTGAGTTTGTGCATCACGTTAGCGTGGAAGTTAGGAGCTGTGGACTATATGATCATGGAATCTTTCTGTGGGATATTCATCTTGTGGATCTGTAGCTCTTGTGTTTCTTTCCGTGTTTGCAGCTAAACTGTTGGATATAGCTTCCGCGTTTTTGCAAACACTGTTTATTATTTTTGTCCAAACATGTTTCGGCGCCTCTCTGCCATCATCAGAGGGTTTTGTTTATTGGAAACTGTAAAAAGTAAACAAGTTTTACATTGTAGCCGATCTAACAAAGTGAGGCCTAAAAAAGTTTTTGTTCGTTTTGCTTCTTACCATGATTTTACATTATATGATATTGCAGGACCATCTGCATGGTGTCCTGTACTGATAGTTTGTCATCTGCAAACTAAACGATGTAAATGTGAATTTCATCGACGAGTTAACACATCCCTTGATTTTTTAATGGATGTGGGCAGTGCCCTCAAAAGCAAAAGAAAGTATCAGTCACAACAAAACCTGAGTAAGAATAAATAGATATGAAAACATATCGACACGCCAAAATCACGTGTTTTAATAAAAATCAAGTGATGTTTTAACTTGCCGATGAAATTCACATTTACACCGTTTGATTTGCAGGTGACAGGCTATCAGTGCAAGACGCTATGCAGATGATTCCTGCAAAACCATACAATCTGTGCGATGACAGGCGAGGAAAGCTACATTCGCACTGAGCCCCCTTTATACAGGTATCTCAGCAGTGCGGCAGCATGTTCCTCCCTCATTCGACATGACGATTTTCTTATTTAGGTATGAAATCACGATCTTCCGCACAAGGCAGCAATCACTTCAATGTCAGAAACAGACAAATCCTAAATTCTAAATATCGCAGTTTCTCCGAAACTATTTGTCAGATTTTGGAGAATGAAAAGCAATTGAATTCGTCTCTGATACCTACGACACTAGCAACAAAAATTACTATAGTTACATTTAAAAAGTGGAAAGTATACTAATACCTCTGTAATACAGGTAGCTGTGACACGAGAGCATACGTCGTTTAGTGAGGATTTTCTTACAATTCATTAGGGTGAAAACCGAACTACAATATGGCAATATGGTAAACGGTTTAGGAAGTATTTGAGGTGAATAGGTTAGCCGAATAAGCCCTTGTACTTCAGAAAGGACAGTAATCATTGTGTGAGCACAGTTTTTCAGTATTCTATATAAGTACTAACAACTAAATACAGGTTTTTATGTTTCAGAGGAATCTTTTTTTTTTTAATATGACTGGGAAAGTGGGAAATAATGTAAGATGATCATATTGTATAGGAATTTTCCGACAAAGAAGTTGGTATTTTTACCAAATTGATAAATCCTATTGACATTAATGTATCCATTATAATGGTAGCTGAACTCCATGACCGTGGATTAAATTGTATGAAAAATACAGCAATCAACAAAAATGGCTGTTTGGTATTTCCTCACGTAATTTGATCTTATTGTGTACGTTGTATTAGCAGATGATTATTATAACACCAAATAGCTGCAAATTTCCGTTTATGATTATTCCATTCAGATAAATATATTGTGTTAACGTGATCTCCTGGCTGATGTTTTATCTTTTGTACTACTGTCTGCTTTTTAGCTTCGGTGTCTCTTGTATAAGTAATTTCTGGCATTATGTGCATGCTTCCAGAGCTTTTAATAACTTTTGTTTGAAAGTTGGCACAATTTTTATAGCTGCAACTAAAGCATGATTCTGAATGACAGACATGTAAGTTTTCCTTTTCAGTTTATAAAGTTCCAACCCCAACAGCGATTCATGTCTTTTTATTGTGTACTCTGATTAGTTTGTCTAGGAAGCTGTTTCAAACGAATGCCACGAACTTATAACGGATAACAATGAATCTGATATTAGCGGCTGGTTACTTATAAATGTCGCGTTGTTAATTATTTTTAAGTTATATTGTGTTAAGGGCGTCTCAGTACTGTGTCGCGATATGTTTTTTATCAATACTAGCTGTACATCTTGATCCTACAGTACATTCATTACCCTGTAAATAGATATTTGCTTGGTTTAAGCTTTTTCTAAAAAGATATGATTAACCAGATGGAAATAGCTGCTTTCTTTTACACTGGTGGAAATGGAAAGTGTTACACAATGAACATCTAGACCAAAAACTGCCAATCACAGACTCCATGTTTGTGGGATATGTTCATCAGAAATTCATCTTTATGTGAGCTCATTTTCAGTACGAAAAAAAGCCGTTGCTACCGATGAAGAATGGTGTGAGGACGTTGTGACCAATGGGTGAGTGTAATGTTACTGTAACTTTTGAGGTGAAGATAACAACGCAGCATGACAAGAGGTGGTGCACTTGCTGTTTGTCGCTACTTTCGGACTCTGAGAAAGATAGAATCATTGGTATGAAGGAGATGGGTGCGTCATACCGACAGGTTGGCTGTCATGCGATGAGTACAAAACTAGTGGTGACAAGATGGACGAAGGACAACAGTGAGGAGGGAAGGGTAGGCATGGGTCCTTTCAGATGGACTACACTACGAGAAGGTCATAGAGTTTTTCGGCTCATTATAGCGGACAGGCGGATGACAACAGTTGAAATAAAACCATGCCATAGAGAACAGAGACTTGTGTGATGCAGAGTCAGAATCAGCTGGGACGTTAAGTGGAATATTGTGGCGTTGCGCTCTGTGTCTCGCTCCTGCTTGTGGCGGTCATATCGACGCCAGTGTGTCCGTGGACAGCCTGGTGAAAGGTCATAGGAAGCAACGATTCTCAAGACTCATACCTCTCCAACCCCTGGAATCATACTGGGGGGAACTATTGGTGATAACGATAGGACTGATTCGATAATAGTTGAAGGGAGGATGAATGATCACCAGTATGTGGCAAGAATGGTAAACCCTGTTGTCATAAACTTCTTGATCAGCATACCAAATGGTGTATTCCAGCACGATAATGCGACACCGCACACTCCAGTTCACACCACGACTGTCTTGAGGAACGTGCGGGTCGTTGAATGCTCTGACCAGTCCCTCGACTTGTGACCCATGGAGCATGTCTGTGATGTAATGGGAAGACGCACAATGTCATACCAGATTCCAGCCAGAAATCTTCGTGAACTGACACACCATGAGTTTGAGATATGGCAAGAAGTTCCTGACGTTCAGAGACTGTTTGCTTTCATGGCACAATGAATACACTCTTGTATCTGTGCCTCAGGGCCACACCTCATGTTGCTGCTGATGATGGACATCAGTTCCGAATGGAAAGAAAGTTATGTCTTTTAACGCCCGTTATATAATGAAGATCTCTACAAAGTTTGATGAATATTGGAGTTGTGCTTGATGAAGAACAGTTCCCAATTCAGTCACTATATTTCCGTGACGGTAATACATTCATGTATTTATATCCACAATGTTTGGAAGTCCTTCCTTTATGAGTATACATTGAGAAGCCAGTACTATGAGGACGTATGTATAAGAGTTTGTCGTGGTGTTTACCAGAACAATATTGTGTTTTTGTCCAAACGGATTGGTAAACACTCTTCAGCGGACAAGATGAAGGAAGCCAGAAGGGATAAAAGGACATGGATGGAGTACTGAGGGAGTTCTTTGATGTTAGGTTAGGAAGGAAGTCCATGTTCTTTTGCAGAATCTTGTACTAGAGTTCGTCCCAGTATCCTGTAGAACCCTGTCCTCCAAATCTGGTGTATGCACAGACCACCGCCTCCCTGCACGGTCGTCTGTCTGAAAGGACGCATGATCACACAAACTCCCAGAAAGGGCTTGAAATGTTGTGTGATGTGATTGGCATCTGTGAGGGTACCCGTTTTGGTATAGCCATGTTGCCTCTTGACCATTTCCATCTGGTTGGTTGTACACAAACACCATCTCGGCTTGTTCCCAACATGAGTACTGGACCATCCTGCTGCATACAGTACGCTGCGTCAATCACAGAACCTGCAACACGCAAGGAACACACTGCACGTGGTAAAAGGAACTGTCGTTCGTTAGCGCCATCTGTTGTGGCAACGATGCATTTGCGGACCCATGTTAATACGACCTGTTTTCCTCCATTTCCAGTCAGGAATCCGTCCCTGTAGTTTGTCAGTTTTAGCAGTGTTCACCCTGTATAGGCGGGGCAGAGACGAGTGAGGAGTCGTTCTAACGACGGCAATGGCCGAAATAGGGAAATCCACTGACATAACAGAGTTTGACAAAAGGCAGATTGTTATGACAGAGCACCTCGGAACGAGCATCTCGGGAACGAGGAAGAAGGTTGGAAGTGCGAGTGCTCTTGTAATGAGCAAATATGAAAAGTGGTTGAAGGACGGTGAAATCATGAGTAGGTGACAAGATGTTGGACTCCCATGCCTCATCATAGAACGTGGAGCAAGGAGGCTTACCCATTGTGTAACGCATAACAGGCGGCGATCTGTAGCATATATGATGTTGAACATTGGGTTCTGTGTTCCTCCGCCACACACCGTCAGGTGGCTTGCGGAGTATGGATGTAGATAGGTAGGCAGAAGCCTGTGTCTTCCCTTATTGACCCACGACTTCATTAGTTATGACTGAAGTGGGCACGGGATCATCGACATTGTACCGTGGACCAGTGGCATGTGTCGCCTAGATGGATGAATCACTTTTTTATCTTACATTATGTCTATGGTTGTGACTCGCCGTCATCCAGGTGAAAGGCTGTTTGAAACGTTCACTGCGCCACTATGCAGGACAGTGGGGGCTGCATTATGCGATGCAAGACAGTCACCTGGGCTCCCATGGGAAGGCTCCACAACAACTGTGGACTACGTGGACATTATTGTGGAGCATCTGCGTCCTTTCATTCGTGATGTCTGTCCCTATCGCGATGGCATCTTCCAACAAGGTAACTGTCTGTATCACATGGCCAGAATCGTGCTGCAGTACTTTGAGGAGTATGATAGTGAACTCCCATGGAAGTCTTGGCCACCAAATTCGTCTGCCCTGAAGGCGATGGAACACATCTGGGACGCTGTCGGGCGCCAGCTCCAAGCCTACAAATCACCAGCCAGTAATATAGGTGTATTAGGTGATCTGTGCATAGACCTCTGGTACGACATAACTGCGGACACCTACCAATGGCTTGTCGAATCACCGAGCGGGGTGGCGCAGTGGTTAGACACTGGACTCGCATTCGGGAGGACGACGGTTCAATCCCGCGTCCGGCCATCCTGATTTAGGTTTTCCGTGATTTCCCTAAATCACTCCAGGCAAATGCCGGGATGATTCCTCTGAAAGGGCACGGCCGACTTCCTTCCCAATCCTTCCCTAATCCGATGAGACCGATGACCACGCTGTCTGGTCTCCTTCCCCAAACCAACCAACCAACCAGCTTGTCGAATCCACACCACACAGTACCACTACTTTATTGCGTTCAAAGCGTGAACCAACTCGCTAATAAGCAGCTGGTCATAACGAACTCCTTGCCACGCCGCGAGCACCCAAGCTATATCTACCGGCCGCCGTGTCATCCTCTATCTTGTGATGGCATGCGATGTGGAGGGGCATGTGGTCAGCACACCGGTCCCCCAGTTATTTTGCACACTTCCCAGACCGTGGAGCCGCTACTACTCGATGAAGCAGCACTTCAACTGGCATCACGAAGCTGAGTGCATCCCACACCAGTCCTCCAACAAGGAAATGTCCCTGGCAGTACCAGGAATCGAACCCAGCTTTTCCGGGTGTCAGCTGTCTAAGCTGATCACTCAGTTACGGAGGCGGATAAGCAGTGGCCATACGCGAGCATAAAAACAAAAAAATCACCGCCCCAACAGGTCTTGAAGGCCCAACGGTACCGACCGGCCGCCATGTCATCCTCCACCTTAGGCGTCACCGGATGTGGATACAGAGGAGCATGTGGTCAGCACACCACTCTCCCGGCCGTTGTCACTTTTCGTGACCAGTGAAGCTACTTCTCAATCAGGTAGCTCCTCAAGTGGCCTCACAAAGGCTGAGTGCACCCCACTCCGGATGGTGATCCATCCAAGTGCTAACCAAGATCCACAGCGCTTAATTTCGCTGATCTGACCGGAACCGGTGTTACTACTGCAGAAAGGCCGTTATCACGCAAGCATAAAAATACGTGCTCCATAATTCCACAGGTTTTAGTGTCACACATTTAGACAGAAAATTAAGCGCATTTCTTGTGTGACCTCTCTTAAAGGCGGTTAATGACCTGCGCCATCTTCCATTCGTTTGTAACCTTTCGTTTACCAATGGACCAACAATAAAATACTGCTAGAGAGGGAGCAAGTCCATTCACATAATCTATTCAAAACTGTAGAGGCTCGTCTTCAGACCAGTCACCTCACCTGTGTTGAGGGACTTTCTATTCTTTGATCGTTTATCACAATATCTGACATTTCAGTGAGCATGCAATGGTTGAAAATATTGATCGGACTACCAACAATGTTCCTCATTTGCTCCCTTTCCTGTTCCATTGGCGTATAAGACGAACAGAACATGAAGGTCTGCACACCTCTGCACGTATTTTAATCTCCCTTATCCTGTTTATAGAGTAAGGCGCCGTGGTGGCTGACTCGTCCAGATTTAGGTAGCTATCGTTTCCCTAAGTCGTTTATGGCGAATTCTGAAAGATTTTGTATGAGTAGGACACAGCCAGTTTTTTCCCCTAGATCTGTGTCCAGAGTCCTCTTTGACGAAGCATCAAACGTGACATTTTTTCCCGCATATCTTGGTTTATGTATGAACTCAGTAGCATTTTGCTACAGTTTTTATGAAATGCTGGTTCTTTAAATTTACCTAATTGCATTTCTCTAGAAAAAAGTAGTCTCTCTCGTTCTGAGATTCCCAACATTCCCGCAATCAGTAAATCGGTTACAATTTTGGCAGCAAGGCGCTAAGTGATTGTGAGGTGTTCCTTCAATATGACTAGATGATGATCCAAACACTGAAACAGAATTCAGTAACAGGTTGAATAAGAGTATATGCGCTCTCCTTCGCAGATGAGATACAGCTTTCGAGAAATATCTCATCAGATATTAGTCTTAAATGTTTTCTTTCTGGGAACTGGTTTCAAGTCTGAATTTCATCTCATATCGCCTAAGAATCTTATTCCCAGCTATTTAGTCGATGTGACTGAGTGTAGAGATTTATCGCCGGCCGAAGTGGCCGTGCGGTTAAAGGCGCTGCAGTCTGCAACCGCAAGACCACTACGGTCGCAGGTTCGAATCCTGCCTCGGGCATGGATGTTTGTGATGTCCTTAGGTTAGTTAGGTTTAACTAGTTCTAAGTTCTAGGGGACTAATGACCTCAGCAGTTGAGTCCCATAGTGCTCAGAGCCATTTGAACCATTTTTTGTAGAGATTTATCGTCGACGTCTTAACAGGTTCCATATGCCCTTCATTACAACTTGTTGGAGAGCTTCTCAAAATTATTTTCGATTATCTTTACACTTACTGAGCTATGTTACTTCCCTGAATAAACACTATCATCAGCAACGAGTTTATACATGGTGCCCAAAACCCTTCGTGTCCGGATTATGCAGCCAGCAGATGATTCAAAACTGAGTATTTTGGACAATGGTAAAAATTAATATTTCAGGTTGTATGAGGTACCGAATGAGCAATATGCCTCAGGCACATGTAAACCATATTAACGCTGGTAGCGAAACGTCGAAAAACAAAACACGATGTGATCATGGTGGAATTTGTTTGTAGGCATTACATGAAGCTGTAGGCTTAGGAAAACACAGATAAAAACTGGTCAGTAGTGCTCTAATTGCATATCTTATCGTACAGCCTGAAGAGGGACAGCAGCCTTTTCAGTAGTTACAGGGGCAACAGTCTGGATGATTGACTGATCTGGCCTTGTAACATTAAACAGCCTTGCTGTTCAGGTACTGAGAATGGCTGAAAGCAAGGGGAAACTACACCCGTAATTTTTTTCAAGGGCATGCAGATTTACTGTATGGTTAAATGATGATGGCGGCCTCTTGGGTAAAATATTCCAGAGGTAAAATAGTCCTCCATTCAGATCTCCTGGAGGGAACTATTCAGGAGGATGTCGTTATAAGGATAAACAAAATTGGCGTCCTGCAGATCGGAGTGTGGAATGTTAGATCCCTTAATCGGGCAGGTGGGTTAGAAAATGTAAAAAGAGAAATGGATATATTAAAGTTAGATATAGTGGGAATTAGTGAAGTTCAGTGGCAGGAGGAACAGTACTTCTGGTCAGGTGAGTACAAAATCAAATAGGGGTGATGTAGGAGTAAGTTTAATAGCGAAGAAAGTAGAATAATTTTGTAGGTTCTGGTGCACTAACACAATATTAAAATAAATTCTGTATTTTATATATGAAACAATCGATTTTTAAAATTTAAATTAAAAATTCAGTATATTTAATTAAATCAAACGACTTTATTAACATTAACTAAATACCTATTTTTTACAATAACGTAACTAAATACAATAAACAACTGATTTCTAACTTCATTATTTAATATACTAAGTGACTGTGGCAACATAACAAGTATTAGTTAAAAAAAGTAAGTTATCTTTAAAAATTTCAAAGTGTGAACATAAGTAAATTTATTAAAATGTGTTATATAACAAAGTATATTCTGTTAAAAATCACATTGTGAACATAAGTATATTTATTAAAATCTACTAGTTAACAAAGTACATTATTTTATGAAAAGACACTGTGAACGTAAGTAAATTAATTACAATGTATTAGTTAATAAAAATACAATATTTTAAAAAAAATCACATTGTGAACTCAATATCATTATTCCTATTAGTTTCTTCATTCCTTTATACTTCAATTTCATTTGTCCTGTTTTAATTGTTTAAAAATCAAAATCATCAATTAATTTAGAAAATCTATTTGCTAAATTAACTTTAAAACCATTATTAAGTTCTAGACAAAGTTGTTCTCCAAATCTAGTATTTAAACATGCATAGTACATAATATTATATAAAACATTTATCTCTACCTCATTTACTTTTCTAATTTCTTTAGAAATACTTAAATTATTTAGCTTCTTTTAAAAATAGTTTCTGTTTATACAGAAAAAATTTTATTAGTTTTTCAAAAATAAATTTGTAGTTTATATTAAATATATTTTTTTAAAAATTGTAATTTCGAACTTATAACTAAATGATCCATTGAAAATTATTCTTTTTTTATAGATCTAATAAAAATTATTTCTCATAAATGGAGAACAAAAAAGAAAAACAAACTAAAGAAAAAGATACTTATGAAATAATTGAGCTATGTCTAAAAGATATCGATTGTCCTGTTTATTTAAGTGATCATATTGTTCATAAAGAATGTATTGATAAATGGTTACAGGAAAAAACAAAATTGTCCACTTTCTAGAAGTATTATAAAAAATAAAGAAAATATATTGGCTGCATTTAATTCTTTATCAGTAACTAAAAGATTTTTTAATTCTTTGTTTGATAAAATTCAACAATTTAGAAATCGGCATTATAAATCTGATGATGATTCTGATGATTATTATTTTTAGATAATTTATATGAGTAATTCATAATTAAAATTCAAAGAATTAAAAAAGTTATATAAATTTATTTTTCACAAATCTAATTTTTTTATATATATAAATGGATAAGCTCAACAAGAGCCTTCTCTGTAATCTAAATTTTGTAGGTATAGTAAATCAGAGAAATCAATTAATAATTTTACTTTACAGAAAACTACAAAAGATGGTTATAGAACTATATGTAGACCATGTATAAATAAATATAATGTAAAACATTACAATAAAAATTGAATTTCTTGTGTATGTGGAAATGGGGGCGGCTAAATATTATTTTAAGGAACATTTACCACGAAATCCATGTGAAGAACTTTCACAAATATTACTAACAGTTTATAATGAAGAAAAATCTTCATACACAATGAATAATGAACAAGTTGTAACTGAAGAAACATCTACATCTACAAAGAAATGTAAAAGATTGTCAAGAGTTTAATGATTTTAATTGTGTTATATAAATCCTGCACGTAAGAAAAAACATAACAATAAATGTAAAAATTTACTTTAGAATATACTGAGAATAAAAAACTTACGAAGAAGAAGTATCTTGAACTTTATTATTAAAAGCTATTAAATAATAATAATAATTTTTTATTAATTAAATAAATCATTAAAAATAATTCTCAGAAATCCAAGTGATTGTTGAACTAACATAAAATAAACAGTAAACTAAATCTTTTAAAAATTAGTTCTTTTTATTTTTAACTATGAATAACCAAATGATTAAAAAGTAATTGTTATACAAAATAATAAAATAAGCCTCTTTTTGGTTAATTATCTATTAAATAATAATCATTTTATTAAAAAAATATTTTTTACAAATACAATCAATTTTTTTGTAATATATAAAAAAGCAAAATGGAAAAATACACTGCTGCTCAACAACTAGAATAATTGACTGTCGCTAAACATTGTGAATTTTGGAAAATAAATTATTTACATGGATATGCAAACTTACATAAAACTGATATACGTAACTTTAATATTAGTGATCGTTCAATTATTGTTAGAAATCATCCATTTATTTTTTGAAATAATACGTCTGAAATAAGTAAAAATAATACAAATTTTGTTAGAAATAATACATCTGAAGTAAGTGACTGTAAAACAAATATTTTTAAAAATAATAATATATCTGAATTAAGTGAAAATTATAAAAATTATATAACTGAAGTAAGTAAAAATTATTCAAATATCGTTAAAATTTATATACCTGAGAAAGTGAGTGAAAATGAACCAAAAATTGTTAAAAATTATACACCTGTTAGTACTGAAAATTTTTGGAAAAAGTTACCATGTTGTAATATTTACGATTTTTCTCTAACTAAAGAAGATAAACCATTAAAAAGAATATTTCCATTTTCTACAAATACATTTGCAAAACCGAAACCAAGAGATAGAAATATAATTGGTAGTTGAAAATACAATTGAAAATAGATAAAAAACTATAAATTTTGAAAATTTTCTTAACAGCAGTAAAGACAAAAAATTTTAATATTGTTAAAGACTATTTGAAAGTACATAAAAGTTTAAAAATAAATTTTAATTTATATTGTGAATATAAACTACAAACAAATGAAATAAATGGAAATGTTTAAGAATTTGTACAACAAACACGAAATTATGCTATTTTAAAAGAAAAAGATTTTAGTAAAAAAATTACAAACGTGAAAGAGATCAAGAAAAAGGTCAGGATAGTCAGTAAATAGAATTATTGGTTTACAACTAGTGATTAATAAATATATTCCACTATAAGGATCATCTAATATTGATTTACCTCAAAAATAAAAAAAAACTTCTATTAATGTAAAAAATGATGAAATATGTTTTTCTATGGGTTATGAAGTAGCTTTGTTTCCTGTAGATAAAGATGCAGAAATAATAACAAAATATAAGAATGTTGGTCTTGATCATGATAAAAAAATTGATATTATTGAACTTCCTGTATTAGTTGATCATATTCCAAAACTACAAAGCATAATTAATGTATCAATTAATGTTTATTCATTGGAGATGAAGATGAAAAATCGCAAATTTATCTACTAAAAATTAGAAAGTTTAGAAAGGAAAAACATGGAAATCTACTTTACTTCAAGAACCACCAAACACGAAACAGTAGAATTTATTTATGACTTCTGTTTACCACATTTTAATAGTAAAGAAAAATTACATAATATTACACCAAATTGTTACACTAAAAACCATTAAAAGTTGAAATGCCAAATAAAGGAGAATGTGTATATTTTAAATATTATCTATATACTCATAATGTTCCATTTGTTATTTCAGCTGATTTTTGAAGTTTACTTTTAAATATGGATAATTGTGAACCAAATCCAGAAACCATATTCAATGAAATATCAAAAACATGTAAGAAGCAGATTTTGTTATTACATTATATACATATATGGAAATTATAACGATCCTGTTGTGTATAGAGGACCAAATTGTCATAAAAAATTTATCGACAGTGTAAAACAAGAAGTTGAAGAAATTGGAAAAATTTATTCTGAAATCACTTACATGTGAAGAAAATGAAATACATAATAAATCTAAAGTTTTTACATTGTGTAAATGTATGTAATAACAACTGGAAAATATACTGCTCCACTGTGCAATAATTGTAATTTAAAACTAAAACAACCTGATAATAAACCTAATTACTTACACAATTTCCCTGGTTATGATTCACATCTTTTTGTAAAAAATCTTGGTGATGATAATAAAGAAATAGAACTAAGGCTTAACTATGAAAATAAATACATTAGTTTTGGTAGACATACAAAAAATGAGATCTGTTGATACATTGAAATTTATGGCTTTCCCCCTTGATACACGTTCTGCAAATTTAAAGAAAAATCGATGAAAAATATTAAAAAGTTTTTTTCTGCGGAATTACTTTAATTAGTTATTAGAAAAGGTGTTTATCAATATGAATATAAGGATTTTTGGAAAAAATTTGAAGAAACACATTTACCAACAAAAGAATAATTTAACAATAAGTTAAATGATTGTGACATAACTGATGAAGATTATTAACATGCAAAATTAATTTGGGAAAAATTCAATATAAAAAATCTATGTGAATATCATGATTTGACTCTTAAAACTGAGGTACTGTTTTTTAGTGATATTTTTGAAAACTTTAGAAAACTATGTATAAAAACATGTAATCTAGATCCTTCTTGGTATTTTACAGCACCAGGTTATCTTGCAATGCAATGTTAAAAATTGCTAAACAAGAACTTGAATTATTATATGATTAAGATATGGTTTTAGTGGTTGAGGAGGAATTTCACAATGTTGTAAAAGATATGTAAAAGCAAATAATAAATATTTAAAAGCTTTTAATAATAAAGAAATATAAAATTATATAACATATTTAGATGAAAATATTTTATATGGTTATGCTATGTACCAATGTTTACCATATGGTTGTTTTCAGTGGGATGAAACAAATATATTCATTGTACAAAAATAAAAGAAATATCAAATAATTGTGAAAATGGTTATATATTTGAGTAGATTTAGAATATCCGAAAGATTTACATGTTTATATACAGATTTACCATTAGCTCCTGAATCAAAACGTGTTCCAAGTACAAATGAAATTAAATTAATAACTACTTTAGATAAAAAGCATAATTATGTGTCACATTATAGAAACCTTAAACAATATTTATCTCTAAGAATGCAAAATTTCACATACAAATAATTTTTTAATATTTGAACAAACTAATTGGTTAAATAAGTATATAGATAAATCACACAGTTAAGAACAAACACTATAAATAATGTTGAATAAGATTTCAACAAATTAATGAATAATTCTGTATTTGGAAAAACAATGGAGAATATAAGAAACAGACTGGATATAAAATTAGTTTCAAATAGTAAAGTATGTGTTAAACCAAACTTTAAATGTAGCACTATATTTAATGAAAAACCTGCTGCTATTCATATGAATAAAACTAAACTAACGTTTGATACACCTATTTATGTTGGATTAAGAATACTTGATTTATATATAAAGAATTAATGTATGATTTTCACTATAGATTTATGAAAACTAAGTATGGAGAAAATATTGAATTATGTTATCAAGATACAGATAGTTATATTTATAATATTAAAACTGAAGACTTCTATGAAGATATGAATTCAATGATTACTAACTTTGATACAAGTGATTATGCAACAGATAATATATATATAGCATTTCACAAGTAAACAAAAAAGTTGTGGGTAAAATAAAAGATGAATGTAATGGCAGAGTAATTGATGAATTTTGGGGTTTAAAAGCAAATATGTGTGCTTTTAAAGTTGGTGACAAACTAGAGGAAAAATCTAAAGGAATTGAGAAATGTGTTAAAAAAAGGAAATAAGTTTAGAAAATTACAAAGGTTATTTATTTAGCAATATAGAACAATACAAAAAATTAATTTAATTAAAAGTTAAAAATATGACATAAATACAATTCAAGTAAGAAAAAAGCACTAAGTCCTCGTGATAATAAGAGAAATCAGGTAGATACAACACCAAATAGTCATTATTAGTTATTAGAAAAGTAATTAAATTATTTCAATATAAAATTAATAATTATTATTATGTTTAAAATGTTCCTATATCAATGAAAACCTTTTACAAAGATCAAGTAAAACACAAAGATTTATGTATACAAACACTACAAAGATTGAATAAATTAAAAAATAGAAGAATTAAAATAAGAAATTCAAAAATTAAAATGAAAGATAAAAGTAAATAAAGTAAAAGAAGAAGTATTTAAAGTACAAAATGTTCGAATTCAAAATTTGATTGAAATATTTGGTACTTATTTAAAAACTAATTGATTGTTATACAAAATAAGTAAACTAATTTTTTAAAAAACTAATTGTTTAAAAACTGATTGAGTGTTAAATTAAATAGTAAACTAAGTCTTTTAAAAGATAATTGATTGTTAATCTAAATAGTATTCTAATTCTTTATAAATTACCTATAACTTTATTTATCCAACTGTTATGTGAATTATCAAAACCTAACTATTTAACATGAACTTGATTACCTTCCTGTCTTAAAAGTTTTTCAACTAAGTATACATCTGGACATTTTGGTTTCTATAGCTGTTGTTCATTAAAATTTCCTTTTAATTTATATGTAATTGGTTTATAATAAACAACATCTTCTTTTTCAAATATTTCTGTTGAGTAGTTACCTGTATAACACTTTTAGAAAAGATTTTTACGTTAACTAATTCCTATTATCACCTTTCCAAATTTGGGTTCTTCTTTACATACAATGTTACATATTTTTAAATTTTTTTCCATTAAGTTCTATTGGTCTCATTTTTAATGTAGAATATTTCGTATTATTGTATTCATTAATTAGATTTTAACTAAACTAAAACATTTATAATTTCCTTGTAACGCAAATTTCTTCCACATTTTTTCTTTCAGTGTTCTATTAAAACGTTCAGCAACAGATGCTTTTAATTCTGAAAAAGATGAGTAATGAAAATTGTTATATTGTTTTGTAAAATATTTGTTTTTCTATCTATTAAAATTTTTTAAAAAACCTCATAAATTTTTTTAGCTTTTTTTTTATCTTGAATAGGAACAGCAAATGCAAACGTTGAAAAACATCAATTAATGTTAATAAATATTTATAACCTTTATTAATTTTTGAATTTCCTTTTAAATTACCTGAATCCATTTCAACCAGATCAGGATGCCAAGAATCATCTGTACTAAAAGTAACATCATTTCTGCTTTTAAAATTCTTTCTAATTGGTTTATATAATTCATTAATTATTTTTTCAAGAATAAAATCTTCATGTATATTTTTTAAATCTTCACCATTTACAATTTTTTAGTGAATTAGCTATTTTTGATTGAGAAATTGTACAAATACCTTCCATTCTTTGTCTCCCATTTATAGTTGTTACTCTATGTGGATTATGTGTTTGAGTAAACTTTTTACACTTTAAACAATAATTATGAACGTCTTTCAGAACTAAATGTGAATTATGACTTCATTATTATAAGTTGAATTATACGATGCATAATATCAGTTCATTGCTTTAAATCTGAAAGAAAATTGTTATAATCTTCTTTATTAACTTTGTTATTAAATTGTGTTACAACTCTTGTGTATTCTGATTTTGTAACATTTTCCTTTTCTAAGTGCTGTTGTTAACTACATCTTTTTTATCAATTTCATCATTTAGATTAATATGTCTTTTATTTTTAAAAACAGTATAACCTTTAGTTTTTTTAACATAGCGTTGTTTTCTTTTGAAATTGTTTAATTGCATTAGTTATCTATGGATCTATTTATAATTGAAGCTGTTTAATAAAATTTTGAAATTGATTAATTGCATAAATTATCTTTGGATCTATTGATGATTGTAGTTGTTTAATACTATTTTCAATTTTTCTGAATTGAATGTAGGCATATTAAATACCTGTTCATTTTCTTTAGTTAGATGTACTTTATTTCCAAAAATGTCAATTTATTAAATCTAAAATATCATTAAATACATCCTTATGACTTAACAATTTTAAAACAAATTAACATAAATGACTACATATTACTTCATCAAAATTTTGCATTCTTTCTATATTGCAGTATAGTTCACTTTTTCCTAAATAGTTAGCTAATTGTTTTGTTGTATTACTCAAAAATGAATCAAAAACTAATTTTTTATCATTATTTTTATAATATCAAATCCAGTGAGTACCAGGATCATCAAACATATTTATTATACCACATTCACTTTACTAATTCATCAGTCATGTAAACGCCACGAAAGTGTTTAATTTTTAATTGTTTAGTAAGTTTTTCAGAATAAAAATTTCTTAAATCATTATGATATTTATAATTACTTTTTGAATTTTTTATTTTCTTTATTCCATGACCAACTTTTTATCCATTTCTAAGTTATGTCCTTTTTGTTCTTCTAATTGTTTATCATTTTTCTTTTTTCTACGGCATTTGCAATTGCTGCAGATCCACCAGCTAATGAACTAATTGTGTCTAAATATGGTAATGTAGCTAATAATAATGGTAAAAATCTACCAACATGTTGTGTTAATCCTTCACCATCTTTCTCTTTTCAAAATATTCAATAATTTTTTTAACAAGAGTAATAGTTAATGTAACAAGTAAATTTCCCCCCAAGTTTTTTATCTTTCTTACGCTTTTGTGGTTCAGTTAAAATGGTTCAGTTGCGTTTATTTGTTCATTCTTTCACTTTGATAAATAATTGATTTTGGTTTAGTTAGGGCTAGGTAGCAATGTATAATCAAATGTAAAGTTATTCATTTTTATAGTTATAAATTTAATAAAAAAATTTAAATACTTTAAAAATGTATAAAGATTTTTTATATAGTAAAAACCTTTAAAGATTTTTTATATAGGTTAAAGGCTTTTATAATCCTCAAACATTTTGATCAGTATTAATATTAATTCCCTTAACTAATTTTCTTTTTCGGTACATTGTTGCAGCTGTTGCTGCAACTTTTTCACCAAATAAAGCATCATTTGCATTCATTCATTCTTTTGCAGCTAATTGATGTTCTTTATCAGCTATATGTCTTTTTTCTAAATGTTTATTATCTCTGTAAGCTATATCATGTTTTTTACAAGTTTCATCTAATGATTTATACCTTTATCACTTCTAGCTAATCTTTTTCCTAATTTTGTACCTGGACCACAATAATTATAACCTGGAAGATACATTTCTAATGGTAATTTGTTAATTAAAGAATTTACTATCCTTTACCATATTTATTACTTTTCCAAAATGTATTTGGAAGATTATTTAAAAATCTAATTAAATATGGAATTCCTTTTGGATTAACAATTATAAAAACACTAAATTTATTTGTTGTCATTTGTTCAATACTAATTTTTCTATTATGATAATTTTTTCCAGCTAGTTCTTCGCAATGAATTACTGTTAATCTATCAATTAAATCTCTAAAATTGGTCATCCAAAGATATTCAATTGATTTACCTTTATATTTTTTAACTAAACCTTCAACTATTTCATCAGAAGAACAAATATCTGCAGAATCTATAGCTGGTTTGTTTCTTAGGTTTTGAAAATAATCATCAACAATTTCTTTTATTAAATATAAATGTTTCTTACCTTTACTTGATCTTATTTTATTTGGATTAGTATCAGAAATTAATGCTCCTGATTTTAATAATACACTCCTGGAAATGGAAAAAAGAACACATTGACACCGGTGTGTCAGACCCACCATACTTGCTCCGGACACTGCGAGAGGGCTGTACAAGCAATGATCACACGCACGGCACAGCGGACACACCAGGAACCGCGGTGTTGGCCGTCGAATGGCGCTAGCTGCGCAGCATTTGTGCACCGCCGCCGTCAGTGTCAGCCAGTTTGCCGTGGCATACGGAGCTCCATCGCAGTCTTTAACACTGGTAGCATGCCGCGACAGCGTGGACGTGAACCGTATGTGCAGTTGACAGACTTTGAGCGAGGGCGTATAGTGGGCATGCGGGAGGCCGGGTGGACGCACCGCCGAATTGCTCAACACGTGGGGCGTGAGGTCTCCACAGTACATCGATGTTGTCGCCAGTGGTCGGCGGAAGGTGCACGTGCCCGTCGACCTGGGACCGGACCGCAGCGACGCACGGATGCACGCCAAGACCGTAGGATCCTACGCAGCGTCGTAGGGGACCGCACCGCCACTTCCCAGCAAATTAGGGACACTGTTGCTCCTGGGGTATCGGCGAGGACCATTCGCAACCGTCTCCATGAAGCTGGGCTACGGTCCCGCACACCGTTAGGCCGTCTTCCGCTCACGCCCCAACATCGTGCAGCCCGCCTCCAGTGGTGTCGCGACAGGCGTGAATGGAGGGACGAATGGAGACGTGTCGTCTTCAGCGATGAGAGTCGCTTCTGCCTTGGTGCCAATGATGGTCGTATGCGTGTTTGGCGCCGTGCAGGTGAGCGCCACAATCAGGACTGCATACGACCGAGGCACACAGGGCCAACACCCGGCATCATGGTGTGGGGAGCGATCTCCTACACTGGCCGTACACCACTGGTGATCGTCGAGGGGACACTGAATAGTGCACGGTACATCCAAACCGTCATCGAACCCATCGTTCTACCATTCCTAGACCGGCAAGGGAACTTGCTGTTCCAACAGGACAATGCACGTCCGCATGTATCCCGTGCCACCCAACGTGCTCTAGAAGGTGTAAGTCAACTACCCTGGCCAGCAAGATCTCCGGATCTGTCCCCCATTGAGCATGTTTGGGACTGGATGAAGCGTCGTCTCACGCGGTCTGCACGTCCAGCACGAACGCTGGTCCAACTGAGGCGCCAGGTGGAAATGGCATGGCAAGCCGTTCCACAGGACTACATCCAGCATCTCTACGATCGTCTCCATGGGAGAATAGCAGCCTGCATTGCTGCGAAAGGTGGATATACACTGTACTAGTGCCGACATTGTGCATGCTCTGTTGCCTGTGTCTATGTGCCTGTGGTTCTGTCAGTGTGATCATGTGATGTATCTGACCCCAGGAATGTGTCAATAAAGTTTCCCCTTCCTGGGACAATGAATTCACGGTGTTCTTATTTCAATTTCCAGGAGTGTATATCTGCATATTTTGATAAATCTTCACCATTAAACTTGTCATTTAAATCACGTATAATAATTTGTTTTTCAGTTATAAGTAACATTAAGCAATCTGTACCTCCATATGTTTTTTTACTAAGTGCTAATTTATCACCACTGAATTCATCAGGTAAATAACCAACTTATTTAAACATACCAACAGGTATTAAACCAAATACTTTTTCTTCACTATGATTTATATACTTTAACACTCTTTCACTAACATTTATCTTTTTAATTTCATTTATCATTTTACTTTCTTTTTCTCCTTGATATTTAATAAATGTATCTTTAATTTCTGTTTCACTTAATGTATAATCATAATTTCCAGAAATATCATCAGACCAATTTCTAAATTTTTTTCATTGGTGATAAATCTTCATATCTTATATATGATGATTATATGTAATCATTTGTTTTTCAACTTCTCTATTTTCTTCAATTTTTTTAAAAAAATTATCACTTAAACCTTCAACACCTTGTTTTACTTTTTCAATAGCATCAATAACAGGCTGATTTTCCTTTTTACATTTCTCATATTCTGTTCTTGTTTACTTTTTCGAAAGATTACCTTTTTCTTTTATTTCTTCAGCTTTCTTTATATTTTGTTTAGCTTGTTTAGCAACTTCTTCATCATACTTTGCAAACATTTATTAAAGAAGTTAAAACATTAATTACGTTTATGTTTATGTTAATCTTGATATTTATATATATGCTTATGTTAAATGTTAATGTTTTTATTGAATGTTAGTATTGTTTAGAAATGTTGTATTTTATTTTTAAATTTACCTTCATTTATCATTCCAACATTTACTACACAATTCTTTAACATTAGTAAACTTTAAACCTCCACCAACATATTCATGATAAAGATGATTTAAATTTGTATCATCTTGTCTAAAAATATTTTTAAAAATTTAAATTGTATCTAACTAAGTGCTTTGGTATTTTGAGTATTGAGCGAAATAATGAAATCTACATCTTTGTGTCTACCTCTAGTAAACTACAATCTTAGAATATCTTGATTTTTTAGAAAAAATCATCAAATACAACAACTCAATTATCTTTGCATTCATCTAATGGAATAATTTCTTCATTATTTTCAATAAATGTAATAATGTTTTCATTAATTTTATCCTCAGTTTTTTTACACTGTTTCATAAATTCTTGATACTTTGGTTGTTCTAAACTTTTAGAATAAACAAAAAATGTTTAATTTTATTCCAGTCCAACCATCATGGAGCTAAAATATTGTTAGCAATTATTAATGTTGTTTTTCCACACCCGCTTTGTCCTGTTATTACACATCTTTTAGAATTTGGCAAAAATTTACCATGTTTGTTTTTTAAATTACTTTCTTGAATTCTTACTTTAGGTTGCCAATCTGTTTTGTTCATTTATTAATAATTTTTTCATTTATTAATATTTTTCATTTATCACTAATTTTCCATTTTTAATAATTTTTTCATGTTTTAATAATTTTTTCAGTAGTAAGTTAGTTGATTATTTCAACCTAGTGACAAATCATCTATACTTACAAATTGATTTACTGTTCGAATATGTGATAATTATACTAATGTTTCATTAGTTGGTTTTTATTCAACTCTTTTAACACCACATATTACAACAAAAAATAATAAACTTTATTGTGATGGACAAACAATAGAAATTCCTGTAGGTCAATATAGTTTCAAAATTTTTAAAAATTTATACATTTAAAAAAACCTAATACACACATTGAAGCAGATGAAGAACAGAATTGTTACTGAAAGTGATGTAAAATTGTATATGGATGTAGCAGATAGTATAGGAAGTTTACTTGACTTTAATAATCAAGTTGTTCAAGCTAATGAAAAAGCTGTAGCTAAAGATGTTCCTAAGATAATTCCTTTTGAATTAACAATACGATTTTATAAGCTTGCTGGTGGATTGTATGTAAAACCTAATGATCATTTTCATAATGAAACTATTATATTGCTTCATTTAAACATAATGCATATTATGGTGGACCAATATTTTATGTACCAAATTATCCTATAAATGTTCCTGTTTTTACTACAATTCAAGATTAAAAGTTACTATAACTGATGAAAATGTAATAGTTATTTTAAAAATATCTTAAAAAAATTTTTCCTTAATAAACAAGTTATTACTAAATTGAAAGTTATCAATTTTGTTCATTTCCTGTTAATGAAATAACTAAAAATTATTTAAATTTTCCTAGAAAGATATAGAAATTGAAATAAATATTTGTGATGGTAGACTTCATCCAAATCATGCACAATTATTCATGAATTTTAGTATTATTGGAAATGATGGTACAGATTATCCAAATTAAGATGGAAAATCAAATAAAAAATTAATTGATAATTATGTAACTAAATTGTTTGACTTTATAATAATGGAAAAAGGAAATAATATATTATCTAGAATTGAACATCCCTGCATTTCATCAACAGTTTTACTACATTTAACTTTATCTGGTACTGACACAAAAAGTTTAGATGGACATATTTTTAATACAGGAAAAATAAATAGTAAAACAAATGAAGTACTTTATCCTTTCTCAATGCTTAGTGGATTTTTTAAATGATTATAAAGAAATAATGTTTGGAGTAAACTTAACTGTAGTTTTTAGACATAGTTCGTCTTCTGGAGATGCAATTCTACGTTGTTTTGATAAAAATGATGCTGGTGTTGAAATAAAAGAGTCTTCCAAAAGAAAGTAAAATTATTATAAAATCTATGGAAATTCGTTCACCTGTTTTTAAATATGAACCAAATTATGAACTTTAACATCGTGAAAATACTTTAAAAAATCCTAAAATTCCTATTTCTTTTTATGAACTTCAAACAGAAGTAATTGCTGGTATCTAATAAAAATAGTTTTGAACTAGATATAACAAATTTCTATAACTCTACAGAATTTGATATGCCATATTTAGCTTTTGTTGTATTTCAGACAAATCGTAAAAATAATCAATTAGTTGATTCATCATTAATTGTTCACATTAAACTTCAGAATATATATTTGGAAAATATTAAAAATGAATTTCTTTCTCAAGAAATGTGAAATGATAATCCACCAAATAATTTTCTAAAAGCATATGATGCATTTCTTGATTTTAAAAGAATTACTTTACTAAAAACAGATATTGATATTAATCCACTTACTTTTATAACTATTTATCCAATTTATGTAATAAATATGACATGTAGAAAAAACGTTATAATGACACAAAAAGCAAATGTGAAAATTTGTGCAACTTTAATGATAAAATTCCAAATGATATACTTGCTTATGTTATTATGTATGGTAAAAAGAATCCTACATATGATGCACAACACAGATTACTTACTGAAAATTTTTAATTATTAACATTGGGTTCTATATAAATGAATGAAAAACTTAAAAAATTTATAGAAGTGGTACCTTCATGCTTATATACATTTCTGAAAGATTATAAGAAAGACAGAAAAAGCAAAAACTGAAAATTTTAAAGTAATTTACCTTTGTTAACTAATTTTTCTATTTATTTACTTACATTCACAATGTAAAATTTTTAAAATAATGTACTTAGTTAACTAATACATTTTAATTAATTTCAGTAAAAGCCAATCAGAATATTTCCATTCATTTGCAAGACATCCTTTGTGCTGGGATGTAGGAGCCTCTACATAGTGGCGAGAATGTTTACCACTTCTGAGATTTATGTTGAAAGCAGGACGTCGCGATTTCCAGGAAGTGCCTTGTTAGTACCATGAGGAAAAATGCAATTGGTGTTATTCTGAGCTATTTTCGTAAACAGCTCCTGTTAGGACAAGAATTTCCGTACGGATAAGCTGAGACATCAAGAAAGCTCCTACGAGAGCGACCATTAACTATTTCTGCAGTACTGTACTATTTCCGAGAGGCAGACTTGGCTTTTATTTACATAGACATGTGATGCCAGTATAGCATTGAGGCCTTTTAGCAGTCCCTGCGCAGGTGATCTGCTATGCAGACATCTCTCGCATAACGCTGAACTTGTAGGTAGACATCAGTCACAGTAAACATGTGCACTGCCGGAGGCATCTCACATGTTCCATTAGGATCACTAGGAACAATGCACCCTGTGCTATTCTGGGAAGCATTGCAGCAGATTTCTATAGCGAGACATATGATGTCAGTATATCATTGAGAACACTTTAGCTGCATCTATGAGGGTGAGTCACTCTGCAATTAGGTATTCACAGGATCACAGGTAGAGAGGCATCGCACCAGCAACATTAAACACATGCATGTCCAGAGGGTGACTAGGCTCTTATTTCCATAGACATGTGATATCAGTATAACACTCAAAGAATTGTATCTGTATACCCAAAAATAGACACAACTTTCACCTACTGGCTGTATGCAGTAGTGGCCTGAGAGCAATAGTTTGTGCCCCTGCATTTGTCTGTCCAGCCATGGCTTGTGGTGGCGTCAGTGCATGCTCATGTTGGAGCCTCTGATATGTTGCAGTTGACGATAGTTCAAAAGTTTTTTTTATATGCATTGAGTGTTTATGCACTACATTACTTTCGGCTATTTAAGAGTTGGAAGTATGTATACATAGCCGTTTACATTCATTATATTTAGACAATTTACGAGTTGTTTGTGTGTCTGTTCATCCGTGTACTGCATTATTTAGGTGATTTACGAGTAGTTAGCAGGTTGTAGGTTATGTACTGCATTATTTCGACAGTTTAAAATTAGCAAGCGCGTGTGCAGAACGTTTTACATGTAATATTTTACCAATTTTCGAGTTTTTTCGTATCTGTAGACTGTGCAATGCATAATTTCGACAGTGTGCATGTCTGCAGAGCGCTTTACATGCTTTATTTCAATCATCTACGAGTAGTTAGCAGCTCTGTAGGGTGTGCAATGCATTATTTCCGTAATTCACGAGTTGTTTGCGTGTCTGTACATCAGTGTACTGCATTATTTCGATAATTTACGAGTACTTTTCAGATATGTGGGCTATGTAGCGTGACCCGAAGCACGTGAGGGCGAGTGTTTTGTATCAGTGTAATAAATAAACTATGTGAAATCCATCGATAAAGAAATTGTTCTGAAGTAAATAAAGTACAGTCCTTCCTCTCTGCTGCAGCCTGGAACAGACTGCGTCCTTTTCCCGCTATCCCCCCCCCCCCCCCCCTCAGACCGCCATGAGACAATAGCGCTCTCTGGTGGCAGTACTGTGTAATAGGTCAGTTGGTCTCCAGACCTCATGGTGAACACACTGGATGGAGCTACTGCCTCAAATTGTTAAAATAAAAACTTCATGCAAAATAGAGACTTACATCCATCCTATCCAGCAGCCCAGGACAGTCTGAGTCCTTTCCTTGCCAATTCTTAGGAAGAGGTGGTGGTCGGATGACTTAGGTTAGTGGAGGTAGCCCAAGTGACCTATTTTCCCACCAGACTTTGAAGGTCCCACCATTTCCTGGGGCAGGGGAGGGGGTGGGAAGGGAGGTCGGGAAGGGTGAGGGAGGGGGAGGAGAGGAGGTTAGGTTAGTGGAGGTAACCAATTGACCTATTTTCCGCCAAAATTTGAACTTCCTGCCATGACGTCATTGCAATGTTTTCATATCTACTGCTGGCGTCTTGGAGCTGCCATCTTGAATAAATTTGGCAACAATGGAGAGTGGAGTCACACGAACTGTGTCGTACTACTGTAGTAGTCTGTTACACGCCCAGAGAACCTCGATATTCTCCTAACACTGTCGCAGTCAGTGAGAATTCTTGTAGGAGATGCTTTCATTTTCTCTAGGCGTCTTGTACCTAAGCCTTTTCAGATGCTCTTACAAGAAGTCAAGTGAACTAGCCGAACACGAAACAGGACTCCCTCTTCCTGTTCACCTATCAGGGAATGCCTGATGCAGGAGCTTACGAAGAAGATGTGCGAGGCGAGCTGTAAGTAGTAAATAAATTTATTACATAGCACACACAACGATCAGTAGGTTCTCGTAATCCACTAATAGTTCTTTCATAACATGTTTGACTTCGTAACACTCAACGAAATCATTTTTGGGCCAAGGAACGTATGTCAACCTTTACATTTTCCATTTCCCTTCACCTTGAAAGATTGTATCAGTGCCATAGAAACGCTATGTGTTTTGGTTGGCAGGAGAGCCAACACCGTTTTACTAGAGGAGGCCGAAAGGCACGCGTTATAGCTCACGCAGGCTGGCGTGAGGTCTGGAACAGGACAAGGAAATTAGAATTTAGAAAAACGGACGTAGCTGGTGGAATACTTAACTTTAATCCATTAATGAAGAACGTCGGTCTTAACGGTACATGATTCATAATATCAATAGTAACTGATAATGGCGCCTTGCTAGGTCGTAGCAAATGACGTAGCTGAAGGCTATGCCAAACTATCGTCTCGGCAAATGAGAGCGTATTTTGTCAGTGAAACATCGATAGCAAAGTCGGTTGTACAACTGGGCGAGTGCTAGGAAGGCTCTCTAGACCTGCCGTGTGGTGGCGCTCGGTCTGCAATCACTGATAGTGGCGACACGCGGGTCAGACGTATACTAACGGACCGCGGCCGATTTAAAGGCTACCACGTAGCAAGTGTGGTATCTGGCGGTGACACCATGGTGTCTGGTGGTGACACCACACTATGGATAATAGCACGATATACAGGGTGGTCAGAAACTGTCTGAAAAGCTTGTAAGGGTGTTGTGGGGTAGGTTGTGCTGAGAAATAACTGTTAAGAAGAAAATTTCCAAGTTAATTAGCCCTGAAGTTAGCTAATCAGACCGTTGTGCGTGCTATTTCTCCCGCCAGATACAGTTGGTGTCAGTCCTCATAGTGTAGATGACAACGCACGAGAGTGCTCGGCCTTTGGTTCGGGTTCCATCGTTACTACCGCCCATGTCCAATTTTTGTATTGATCTCTTAATCACTTTTAGTGAATCAAACTGAGAACAACTTTGTTGTCACCATCTCCAGTGGGCTGCTTGAATTTGCGCTCACAACAGCCTGATTGGCTAACTTCAGTGCTAATTAGCTAGGAAACGGAACAACATGTCGAATTTTTTTCTTAACAATTATTTCCCAGTACAACCTATCCTAAAACATTCTTAACAGCTTTTCAGACAGTTTCTGACCACCTTGTATGTGAACGCTTTGATGACATACTTAATATTGTTGTTGTTAACGCTACTCAGTATGGAGACTGGTTTGATGCAGCTCTACCATATAGTTTAATACCGTGCAAGCCCCTCCATTTCTGTATATGTGCTGCAAGCTACATCCATCTGAAGCTACTTATGGTATTCATTTCTTGGCCTCCCTCTACAATTCTCTCTCTCCGCCTCTCCCAACTCTCCCCCCCCCCCACCTCCACCACACTTCGCTCAATTATCAATTTGACGATTCCTTGATGTTTGAGGAAGTGTACTGCCAATCAGTCCCTTACACGATAAATTTGTTTTCTCCGTAATTAGATTCAGTACCTCTTCATTGGTTATGATTCCTACCATGTAATATTGAACATTCTACTATGTCACCGCATTTTAGAATCTTCTATTCTCTTCTTTCCTGAACTGTTTGTTGCCCACATTGCCCTTCCATAAAAAGCTACACTCCAAACAAACCCCTTCAGAGAAGGCTTTTTCGATGTTGACAAATTTCTCTTCTTCAGATAAGCTTCTATTGCTACTCGTATTTCCAGTCTGTGTTTCATATCCTCTCTACTCTGGATATCGTCAGTTACTTTGCTCCCCAAATAACAAAACTCATATACTGCTTTTAGTGTTCTCATTTCCTAATCTAATCCTTTAATTCCCCTTCCAAATTATTTCTTGGTTTCCTTTACTCCTTGCCAAATGTACAAATTGAATAACTTCGGGGATAGGCCACAGCCCTGATTCACTTCCTTCTCAACTGTTACTTCCCTTTTTTATCCTTCGACTTTTAGAATTGCAGTCTGGTTTCTGTAAAAGTTGTAAATAACATTTCGTTGCCTGTATTTCGTCTCTGCTACCCTCAAAATTTCAAAGCATATAAACGAGTTAACATTTTAAAAAGTTTTCTCTAATACATTAAACGTATGTTTTCCTTTGTTGATTCTGTCTTCAAAGCCGTAGAGTCAGTATTGTCTCTATTGTTTTTGTTTTTTTCTGGAACCCAAACTGATCTTCCCCAAGGTCGGCTTCTAGAAGAAGTCTTTCCATTCTTCTTTGAACGAGATGTGTCAGTATTTTATAATAACGACTTATCATTGAACAGATGGTTAGACAATTCACACCAGTCGGCATACATTCTTTAGAATAGGAATTATTACATTCTTCTTGAAGTGTGAAGACATTTCACCTGTCTCACATATCTCGCACTCCTTATGGAATAGTTTTGTCGTGACTGGTTCTTCCAGGGATCTCAATAATTCTGAAGGAACGTCTCACACCAGTTGGCATCCATTCTTTAGAATAGCAACTATTACATTCTTCTTGAAGTGTGAGTACGTTTCACCTGTCTCACATATCTCGCACACCTTATGGAATAGTTTTGTCGTGACTGGTTCTTCCAAGGATCTCAATAATCCTGAAGGAACGTCGTCAATGCCAAGTGCCTTATTTCGAAATAGGTCTTTCAGTGCTCTGTCAAATTCTTCTGTCAGTATCATACCCCCCAACTCAGCTAATTCTTCCCTTTCTATAACAATGACTTCAAGTTCATTTCCATTGTGTTGTCCTCCTATATATTCCCTCCATCGTTCAGCCTTCCGTTCTTTCCTTGGTACCAGGTAGCTATCTCAGCTCTTAATATTCACATGCAGTCACTACCACAAAAAAAGTGTACGCCATAATTTTAACTGTAACGTGCGCAGCGACATCTTTGGCAGTGGTCTCGAATCTGCACTCAATGCGCTTTTGCACAGCGTAAGTGTGAGTGTTGAATGTTTTGTTTTGTAGGCTGCAGGTTAAAATGAGTGCAAAATATCTGAAGCGTCACGAGGCAGTGTTCCTTGTAAATCATCCAAAGGGGCCAAAGCCTTCATATGGAGCTGCTGCTACAATTCTTAGAAAGTCAGAGACATGCGTTGCGAAGTGAGTCAAACTATATTTAGAGGTTGGAAAGGTGGATGATTTCCCGGAGAGAGGACTAAGGCGCCAAGCTACGAGTATAATCGATAATGGAGGTGACTGGATGAACTATTAGGTAACTGTGCAATTAGTAATAACATGTATTTTCATGTAAACATATATTTATAACAGTGTCTATTATTTCATACAGACAACGGCGTACACTTTCTTGTGGAACTGACTGTAGTCTAAAACCTTGCATTTCTCCTCAAATCTTTCCTGCTGAACCATTCTGCATTTTCTGTCAATCTCATTTCTTTAAACTCTGTATTCCAATCTGCCTATTTCAGTCGCTACATTTTTATATTTTCTCCTTTCGTGCGTTAAATTAACTATCTCATTTGTTCTGGGCCTTGTCTTTTTGCCTATTTGAGCAAATTCGTAAACTGTGGTGATGCATTACTACACTGTTCCGCTGGTAAACCTAAAATGATAAAGAGCTATTGGAAATTACATTATCCGGCAATTTTCTGAATAATGGTTTACACCGCTAAAATATATTTTTATCGAGAGGCTGAATCACACTATTAGTTGCGGGTGGAATTCGAATTATGTTAAGAGTCTTTTCGAGCTCCTCCTAAAGACAGAGGTTTCGTTACGTCTAGGCCAAGAGTCCAGCAAAAGCAGTGAATTATTTTCTGCAAATGGCAAGAATACATTTCGAATGTAAAATTTAACATTATTCCCTCCCATTTTCCCAGATTTTTCTATGTTAGTTACCATACTTTTGGAAGTAAGTATTTTTTTTTAATATTCTGTCCTAATTTGCCTTGATGATATAAAGCTTCGGAAACAGTAATACACTGATACTTATCACTGGCATTGTTGTATATGGATGCGGCAAAGCATTCATCGACTGCACAAGCGACGATGTCCTTTTTTTAACTACAAATGATAAAGTGTGGTTTGTACGCAGTTCTTCCAGAAACCTGACTGACTGTTTTTACACACAGCATTTAGGGGAAAACGAGAAGCATCATCTTCACGTCAGCTATAACAGCGGTTTGTACACTTTCTCTCTCTCTGTAGTATTACCTGTTAACGATATCTCCTCTGGATATTTACTTGAGGTAAACTTCGCAATTTTTGAACTTCCTTTTCAATATAATTTCCTGAATCCTTTTAACCGGGTCGAGGAAACCTGAAAATCGGTAACGCTCATATTACTGTAATTCAGAGAGGCAAGTCTCATACACTGAAGGGCCAAAAAAACTGGTCCATCTGCCTAATATCATGTAGCGCACCCGCGAGCACGCATAAGTGCTGCAGCACGACGTAGCATAGACTCTACTAATGTCTGAAGTAGTGCTGGAGGGAACTGACACCACGAATCCTGCACGGCTATCCATAAATCCGTAAGAGTACGAGGGAGTGGAGATCTCTTCTGAACAGCACGTTGCAAGGGGTCTCAGATATGCTCAATAATGTTGATGTCTGCCTAGTTTGGTGGCCAGCGGAAGTGTCTGAACTCAGACGTGTTTCTGGAACCACTCTGTAGCAATTCTGGACTTGTGGGGTGTCGCATTGTCCTGCTGGAATTGCCAAAGTCCGTCGAAATGCACAATGGACAAGAATCGATGCAGATGTTCAGACAGGATGCTTACGTACATGTCACCTGTCAGAGTCGTATCTAGACGTATCAGGGGTCCCATATCACTCCAACTGCACACACTCCACACCATTACAGAACCTCCACCGGTTTGAACAGTCCATGGATTCATGAGGTTGTCTCCATACCCGGACACGTTCATCCACTCGATGCCATTTGAAACGAGAGAGTCCAATGTCAGTGTTGACGGGCCCAGGCGAGGCGTAAAGCTTGCAGTCATCAAGGGTACACGAGTGGGCCTTCGGCTTCGAAGGCCCATATCGATGATATTTCGTTGAATGATTCGCACGCTGGCACTAGTTGATGGCCCAGCATTGAAATCTGCAGCAATTTGTGGAAGGATTACACTTCCGTCACGTTGAACGAATCTCTTCAGCCCGCGTTGGTCCCTTTTTTGTAGGATCTTTTTCCGGCTGCAGCGATATCGGAGATTTGATGTTTTACCGGATTCCTGATATTCACGGTACACACGTGAAATAGTCGGACGGGAAAATCCCCACTTCATCGCTACCTCGGAGATGCTGTCTCCCATCGCTCTTGCGCCGACTATAACACCACGGTCACACTCATTTAATCTTGATAAGCTGTCACTGCAGCAGCAGCAACTGATCTAACAACTGCTCCGGACACTTGTCTTACATAGGCATTGCCGACCACAGCACCGTATTCTGCCTGTTTACATATCTCTGTATTTGAATATGCATACCTATACCAGCTTTTTTGGCGCTTCTGTGTAGATATCCCGTGGTAACGGTGCACTGACTCACATTAGCAATTCTCAATCTTTCCAGTAGTTGTTCTTTCACACTTTTGTGAGTTTCATTTTGCACATATTTCGTACTTCGTGTAACTCTTTCTTCAAATGGTTCAAATGACTCTAAGCACTGTGGGACTTAACATCTCAGGTCATCGGTCACCTAGACTTAGAACTGCTTAAACCTGACTAACCTAAGGACATCACATACATCCATGCCCGAGGCAGGAGTCGAACCTGCGACCGTAGCAGCAGCGTGGTTCCGGACTGAAGCGCCTAGAACCGCTCGGCCAAATTCTTTCTTCCATTTATGCAGTTCATGTTCACACTTTATGAAATGAAACCTGCTTTGCACACTTCTTAAGGTGATGCATTTTCTCCCTCATTCGTTTAACCAAAAAATTTACAGTCTTTTCTTTGCCGCTGAAAGCTGTTACTGTATATGAAAGTACTCTGTTTTTGCTCTGGACTTCAATTAGCACAACCAACATCGTTCAGATCACAGTCCACGGATTCGTCATGAGTATGTCCTCCTTCTCCTACTGTTTCCTTAATTTCTAACAAAATGTCATCATTTGAGTGAATGTCCATGAAATTAACCCCATTACACGTATGTAGTTCTTCAGGAGAAGCAGGTGATTTGCACTGCATACCACATTCCTCATATTTCATCTTTGCACGGCTGAAAACATTAATTGGATTCCACATTACTGCGTAACTGTGGAACCTGCGCAAAAACAGATGCTATTAGCAAGCATATACGAAGATATCACAAAGAAAATTAATTCAGTTTTTTCTCGATCGGTTTCAGTTCGTGATAGTGGAAACCCAATTGCTAATCATTAGTGATATTAAATCAGCTGCAAATTAGAGCAAATAGTAACTGTAAACTATTTTGTCAGAGAAGACGTGAAGGGAAACTGAAATTCACTAGCCGGCCGCTGTGGCCGAGCGGTTCTAGGGCTTCAGTCCGGAACCGCGCTGCTGCTACGGTCGCAGATTCGGATCCTGCCTCGGACATGGATGTGTGTGATGTCCTTAGGTTAGTTAGGTTTAAGAAGTTCTAAGGCTAGGGGACTGATGACCTCAGATATTAAGTCCCATCGTGCTCATAGCCATTTGAACCTTTGAAATTCACTTTGCAAATTACGATCATGTTGTGTCATGTTATCTGTTTACTAATGTGCCAGCAGTGTTGCGCATATACTCCCTGCTACAGTTATGGCTTTTGTGTGCATTTCTCCAACTGCTTGGCGAGCTACGAATTTAGTAATTTTCTACATGAAAAAATTTCTTGCAGTGTGTCTTAGTAGCTGAAATTTTGGCATTGTGTTACTTTCGGTGTATTCTTCCTGTATAAAAGACTTCAGGACACGTTTCGATATTTCGGATTGGACCGTTCCCTTGTAAATCCACATCAATCCCTGGAATTATTTCCCAGTTTAAAATGTGATTTGAAATCTCATATTATTATTTAATAAACTTACATCTGAAACCCTCCGACGTCTCCAGGTTCATACACATATACACTAATGGTCATTAAAATTGCTACATCAAGAAGAAATGCAGATGATAAACGGGTATTCATTGGGCAAATATATTATACTAGAACTGACATGTGATTACATTTTCACGCAATTTGGGTGCATAGATCCTGTGAAATCAGTACCCATAACAACCACCTCTGGCCGTAATAACGGCCTTGATACGCCTGGGCATTGAGTCAAACAGAGCTTGGATAGCGTGTACAGGTACAGCTGCCCATGCAGCTTCATACGATACCACAGTTCATCAAGAGTAGTGATTGGCGTATTGTGACGAGCCAGTTGCTCGACCACCATTGACCAGACGTTTTCAATTGGTGAGAGATCTGGAGAATGTGCTGGCCAGGGCAGCAGTCGAGCATTTTCTGTATCCAGAAAGGCCCGTACAGGACCTGCAACATGCGTTCGTGCATTATCCTGCTGAAATGTAGGGTTTCGCAGGGATCGAATGCAAGGTAGAGCCACGGGTCGTAACACATCTGAAATGTAACGTCCACTGTTCAAAGTGCCGTCAATGCGAACAAGAGGTGACTGAGACGTGTAACCAATGGCACCCCATACCATCACGCCGGATGATACACCAGTATGTCGATGACGAATACACGCTTCCAATGTGCGTTCACCGCGATGTTGCCAAACACGGATGCGATCATCATGATGCTGTAAACAGAACCTGGATTCATCCGAAAAAATTACGTTTTGCTATTCGTGCACCCAGGTTCGTCGTTGAGTACACCATCACAGGCCCTCCTGTCTGTGATGCAGCGTCAAGGGTAACCGCAGCCATGGTCTCCGAGCTGATAGTCCATGCTGCTGCAAACGTCGTCGAACTGTTCGTGCAGATGGTTGTTGTCTTGCAAACGTCCCCATCTGTTGACTCAGGGATCGAGACGTGGCTGCACGTTGCGTTACAGCCATGCGGATAAGATGCCTGTCATCGCGACTGCTAGTGATACGAGGCCGTTAGGATCCAGCACGGCGTTCCGTATTACCCTCCTGAACCCACCGATTCCATATTCTGCTAACAGTGATTGGATCTCGACCAACGCGAGCAGCAATGTCGCGATACGATAAACCGCAATCGCGATAAGCTACAATCCGACCTTTATCAAAGTCGGAAACGTGATGGTACGCATTTCTCCTCCTTACACGAGGCATCACAACAACGTTTCACAAGGCAACGCCGGTCAAGCATATCATTTGCATATCACAGCATCTTCTTCCTGTAGGTTAAATTTAGCGCCAGTAGCACGTCATCTTCGTGGTGTAACAATTTTAATGGCCTGTAGTGTACAACATTCTTTCAGCAAAATATGCTAGAATAAAATGATGTAGGTGACCTGCAATTCTTCAGTGTAACGATGCAGGTCGATTTTTCCATCTCATAAAGAAGCGAAGAGTCTGATATTACTATTACCAAATGTCCGATCGATCAACGCACCTTCACTCACGATCCCGAGGCATGTTTCTCGAACATAAATCAATGGCATAAATTTGTCCAGAAAATGTTGGAAATGCTTTGAATTTAAGTTTCTGAGTGTCAAAATGTGTGCGAATGATCTGGATTAAATTCCAAATCGCTCAGTGATGTTTTTGCAATTGCGGCCATATGATGCTGCTGCTGATGATTCTCGAATTCTGTGTGGTGTTTATTGGGTGTTGCTTTGCCTAACTCTCGGTGTTGTCGCATGGTGATGACCTTCTCGGCACTGTGAATCACAGCATTAGACTCCAAGTTGGAAGGAAGTCAACCATGAGGTTGCGCTCGTTTGGACCTCGCCAAGAACAGCGTTGAGAAGTTGCAACATCTGTTTTCCACCGCTCGAGAGACGAGTGCGTTACTCGTTACTCTGTAAGTGTAAACAAACGAGAAGTAAGGGACTCCTCGCTTACGGCTTGCAGGTATTTTGAGTGACACTCCACACTGAGTGCACGGGAAGGCTGTTCAGTCGGTATGCAGGAATGAGGCTGAAATGGAATTCTGTCGTCACGTAGTCTATTGAAGGCGTAGTCAAAAATGCCATTCAATCTGGCTGTCTGTAGAAGGAAACAAAGTAATGCGTCTGTATCCTCATAATCGTGTGTGTGTGTGTGTGTGTGTGTGTGTGTGTGTGTGTGTGTGTGAAATCTTTGGGACTTAACTGCTAAGGTCATCAGTCCCTAAGCTTACACTACTTCACCTAAATTATCCTAAGGACGAACACACACACCCATGCCCGAGGGAGGACTCGAACCTCTGCCGGGACCAGCCGCCCAGTCCATGACTGCAGCGCCTAAGACCGCTCGGCTAATCCCGCGCGGCATTCATAATCGTGCCAAGACTGTTGGTAACAATATTCAGACTATATTTGATTTGTTTTCGATATCTTGGTTCTAAACTATTTTAGCTGTGTTATTTTCAATTTCAATTTCAGACGTGTTCTGTTAAGTACAACCTTTGGTTGTGAAATTTATCTGCACTAGTGCTACTACTTTTAGGGCAGTTGAAGATAATGGCTGGTTGGACGTGAAAGGCTTCAATGAAGAGTTAAAATGACCCAGAGTGCTGTTTTCAAAACTAACCAATTGTAACTAATGTTTGTGAGGCATGGATTTTAGATGCCAAAACCATTCAAAGGCTGATGATTACCTAGCTAGCAATAGAGAGAACCATGTTCAGAATGACTACTCCGCAGTATACGATTTAGCGGCCGGCACGGTAGCTCAGCATGTTGGGTCTGCGGTCTTGCCATCCTCTCTGACAAAAGAGCTGGATCAAGTTCACATAGAGAGAATTGGAACGATGTTATGTCACATCCGCATCGAGCCACTGATGGAACAATGATAAAGAAACAGGTCGAAAGAAAGGAAACTATGAGTGTGGCTAGTATCCCTGCCTCTAAATTGTGGGGTCCCCGCTTCGATTCCCAGCCAAGTCGGAGATTTTCTTTGCTGGTGGACTGGATGTTTGTGTTGTCCTAATCATTTCATATCATCTTCATCACAAAGACGCCAAAATGCTGTTAATTAGAAACACTTGCATCAGGCGGCCAAACTCCAGACGGGTCTCTCAGCCAATAATGCCTACGATTTCTTTTTTCTTTTTTTTTTTTTTCCAACGGTGCGTGATGGCTGAGGGGGGGGGGGGGACGATTACTAGGGAGACGGAGGGGTAACGGATCAGGAAACAGAATAAAGTGGAAAACGTAATTTTAAAATTATGCTTGAAATGCTTCATCCAAAAACGAGCTACCTAGCCAACTCAAAGTCTTGATTCGTGTATAATTGTTACGTTTTCTGAAAATAGTTGTTATAAATAACACACTTCAGGTAACAACTCATTCTTCAATTACAACAAACACTGAGTAAACTTTTAAAGTTATTTACACATTGTTTTATTTTACAACAGTAAACAGATGATCGATTCCGTACAGTGTAGGTTGTATCCCGTTAACGAAAGAATGAGTCAGAGGAACTGTGTGAAACAATTTACCTCAAATATGCACGCCGCTAGAATCCTTTACTCTCATGCGGGGGCGTGCTGAAAAGTAATGTCTCCGAATTTTTTATGTGAAAACTCTTCAAACTTTTTAAATAAAACAAACGTTATCAACATTCTAGATCCTTATTCTTCATGACTACATGCCTGCAGCTCTGCAGCCTTCAGGGCTCCGAATTGTGGCGTGTAACAGGCGGTGTGTAACGTAACCACGTCGGTGTGCGAGAAACAGCGTGCTCTAATCAACATTCGAATTCGAAGAATTCGTCCACACACGGAGCACCCTCGCCTTCAGTGTGACAATGCAGGCCCACACTTGAGCGCTGTTACATCTGCAGCAATCCGACGCATTGGGGTCATTCTCATCGCTCATCCTCCATACAGTTTCAGCTTGGCCCCATCCGATTTTCATTTGTTTTCAAAACGCAAAGAATGTCCTTGAAGACTTCACGTTGATAGCGATGAAGCGGTGCGTGCTGATGACTGGGTGTTGTGTGCTGTCCTTAGGTTAGTTAGGTTTAAGTAGTTCTAAGTTCTAGGGGACTGATGACCATAGATGTTAAGTCCCATAGTGCTCAGAGCCATTTTTGGTGCGTGCTGAGGTGAGAATGTCGCTCCGTCAACAAAGTCAAAGATTCTTCAGTGAAGGTATCAACAAACTGGTTTCTCGTTGAGAGAGATGTGTTGGTCGCCAGGGTGACAACGTTTCGAAAAAAATATGTGGATATGAATAATACACACATCAAAGAAAGTTTTGCATCACCCCAGTTCTCAGAACTCCTGGAGATAGATGTTGACTGTGGATATTGTATCACAGACACAGTCCCTTTGACTGTTCCGAGATGTCACTAAACCCGCCCAAAGATATAAACAACCATGCATGAGCACCGCCTATTAGACGGAGGGGGTCTGAAAGCCGATCTCTTCCAGTCATTCCACCAGGAAGGAGGTACACGGCTCGTGTTGTCTGTATTTCAACAATGCCCAGACGGTCAATACCGCGTTTCGAATGCGTCCGCATTGTTACTTTGTGCCAGGAAGGGAAATGTCCAGGCGCCTCGTAGAGCACCAAAGCTATGTTGTTCGGACATGGAGGAGGTACAGAGAGACAGGAACTGTCGATGACATGCCTCCCTCAGGCCGCCCAAGGGCTACTACTGCAGTGGATGACCGCTACCTACGAATTATGGCTCGTCGGAACCCTGACAGCAACGCCACCACGTTGAATAATGCTTTTCATGCAACCACAGTACGTAGTGTTACGACTCAAACAGCGTGCAATAGGCTGCTCGCTGCGCTACTTCACTCCCGACGTCCATGGCAAGGTCCATGTATGCAACTACGACACCAAAAAATGGCTCTGAGCGCTATGGGACTTAACATCTAAGTTCGAGTCCCCTAGAACCTAGAACTACTTAAATTTAACTAACCTAAGGACATTAGACACATCCATGCCCGGGGCAGGATTCGAACCTGCGACCGTAGCGGTCGTGGCGGTTCCAGACTGAAGCGCCTCGAACCGCTCGACCACAGCGGTCGGCCGCACGACATCATGCAGCGCTGTACAGATGGGCCCAACAACATGCCAAATGGACCGCTCAGCATTGGCATCACGTTCTCTTCACCGATGAGTGTCGCATATGCCTTCAACCAGACGATCGTCGGAGACGTGTTTAGAGGCAAACCGGTCATGCTGTGCGCCTTAGACACACTGTCCAGCGAGTGCAGCAAGGTGGAGATTCCCTGCTGTTTTGGGGTGGCACTATGTGGGGCCGACGTACGCCGCTGGTAGTCGTGGAAGGCGCCGTAACGGCTGTACGATACGTGAATGCCATCCTCCTACCGATAGTGCAAACATGTCGGCAGCATATGGGCGAGGCATTCGTCTTCATGGACGACAATTCGTGCCCCCATCGCGCACATCTAGTAAATGACTTCCTTCAGGATAACGACATCGCTCGACCACAGTGGCCAGCATGTTCTCCAGACATGAACCCTATCGAACATGCCTGGCATAGACTGAAGAAGGCTGTTTATGGACGACGTGACCCACCAACCTCTCTGGGGGATCTTCGCCGAATCGCCACTGAAGAATGGGACAATCTGGACCAACAGTGCCTTGATGACCTTGTGGATAGTATGCTACGACTAATACAGGCATGCATCAATGCAAGAGGACGTGCTACTGGGTATTAGAGGTACCGGTGTGTACAGCAATCTGCACCACCACCTCTGAAGGTCTCGCAGTATTGTGGTACAAAATGCAATGTGTGATTTTCATGAGCAATAAAAAGGACGGAAATGATGTTCATGTTGATCTCTATTCCAGTTTCTGTACAGGTTCCGGAACTCTCGAAACGGAGGTGATGCAGAACTTTTTTTTGATGTGTGTGTATGTCAGCTGCTTCTGTACACGAAAACGTGTCCAGTTCTCTGTTCACCACCATAGAAAGTAAAAAATATTCCAAGTTAAAAACTTGGGCAAAGGTGCCTTACATTGAGTGATATTAATGTTATTTCGTGGATTCTTGGTTGACTGGTTGGTTGATTTGGGGGAGGGAACCAAAGAGCGAGGTCCTCCGTCCCATCAGAAGGTAAGGATGGGAAAGGAAGTCGGCCGTGCTCCTTCAGAGGAAGCACTCGGCACTTGCCTGAAGCGATTTAGGGAAATCACGGAAAACCTAAATCAGAATGGCCGGACACGGGTTTTAACCGTCGTACTGCGGAATGCGAGTCCACTGTGCTAACCACTAAGCCACCTCAAAGAGAAAGATGAACAATTTATGTATGTACAATATAATGAAATGACGTAACATTAAGAAAAGTTATTGTTTTACAGGGAAGATTTTCTGCCACGTTTCTTTGCAGTGGAATAGGAGTTGCCGAACAGAAATTTCTTTCGTTCTGTTTTAAGCCCCTCCATACAATCTGCAACACATTTCATATGCTCTGGCAGGTTGTTGATTACTTGTATCTGACTTTTTCTGTGCTACTGTTAGCCACTTGATGTCGCTTTAGAGACTGTTTTTGGTACTAGTGTTATCTTAATGCTTTTCAGTATCTGTTGAGAAAAGAAAAATATTGGTACTGCCAACGAACATAAATGTATAGGGCTTATATGTGTACCGAGAAAAAGTTGTTAAATTAGCAAGTTTTTTGTTTTTGAAGAGATCTCACCGCGATGTCTAACACCAGACATTGTTCTTACAATGACTTTGTGTTCCTTGTAATACTACGTCTGTAAGTTAAGTTTCCTCAAAAATAATTCTGTAACTCATAACGCGCCAGTAATGAAGAATATTTCACTTAAAATGATGATTCGTAACTATAAGAATTAGCTTTCGGGTGAGCGTGTGTAAGTTAACAGCTGTTACGTATTTAATTACAGCTGTTGTAACAGACATATTGAAGTCAAGAGAAACGTGTAAACAGAACAGGAACAGGTCATCGCCTCTTCCACTGTACTTAATAAACGCAAATGTAGGTCGACCTCTTGCTCACGGTACATGGGGGTAATTTATTGTTACAAACATCATAGAACTATGTCAGAGGAGGAAAATGGTTGTAGGTTATAAATGTTAAGAATACAACTGAAATAAACTCAAAAAAATGGGCTACGTTTCTCCTGGCAGATTGTAACCTGTGTGGGAAAAGAATGCATTCGCCCGTAAACAGCTACTTTTGTCACAATTACTACCGGTATCGAAAAACAATTTTTTCTTGTTGCATTTCATGCGCTTTATTTACCTGTAAATATAAATTTTAAAGATTTCTAAAATTATACGCTGAGTATATAGTTAAATGCTCTAGCGTGTTCTGTGAAATGTTTAGTCCACTCGGATTCGCATGCGTAAATAGACGAAACTGAATGGGAGGCTAAAGGTACTGTCTGGTGCTGCCCTCTCGTGAAGACACAGCAAACAACAGTAGTCGGTTGTCCCTTGACAGATGGCTCCACTTGTCCGTGTGGCTCCTTTTTCGCAAAGCGGCGGTTCGAAAAAAATAACTGAAGTACATACTAATGCTCGTGACAGTTGCAACGAAAATAGTGCAAATAATGTCTTATACACAAACGGCTAGTAAAGATTTATCTCTCATGAAACATGCTTTAACATTTTCGTTCAAGAAATTCCATGCGTGAGTCGCTGCTCAATCCATACTTTTTATTGTAGATTGTGGCCTGTAATTTATTTTATTTGCGAATGTTAGAGACTTTTAATACTCTTAATCATAAACCTAAAGAGAATAATTACTAACCACATACTACTTTTGGTACACGAACTGACTAAATGATAGATGACGAGGTGGTGGGATATTTTTTAACACAATAGTACTGTGTTTTATCCACAGTTTTTGAAGAGCAATGATGTTCTCTGTACACTAATATACCTGTTAGCGTGGGTTGATGCTCGTCGTCTGCTGTAAATAAGCTTTCAGTCAATCTCCACGCTTGTTTCAGTTCTTCCAGTTCGACCAAGCAGCAAAGTGTAAGGCATTAGAAAGATACAAAAACCTCTTTTTACAACTATTTAAATATTTTTTCGCGATTGATTTTAAATGTGATACGCGTCTATGGAAAGAGCCACTTTGACTTGTATTAGAAATGGGAATTCCGGTCTTGTGGGCACCTGTCAGTTACTCATCACACATATGGATAAAGTAGTAATTGAGGTGAATAATTTTGTTTTTTAAGAAACATGGTTAAATAGCCGTGTTATGTTATCAACAGAAAAATTATATTTAGTTTTAATGGGTCAAATTTTGAGAATTAAATTATATAATACATCTTGTTTAAAACTCAGATTTTAATTGAAGGGTAATAGACACTACTACACACATCGTTCCTCCTATCACAAGATAGTGTGTTTGACGCACGTACTTCACAAAGAATATAAGCGTTGAGAGGAAGCGTATGAGAAGAAATTCATTGTCACTGCTCGATGGACAACCAGACTGTAAAACACAGTTTTGGTTATGACACAGGACAGGAGTAAAAATAAAGGGTAAGTCCTGAAACAAACAACAGCGGCTAGTCAAGATTTCTTTTCTGATATATTTATTTATTCCAAATATTTTCTGTAGGCAGTATTGCACGACTTCAGTGTGTTTAATGAACAAGTTGGTGGCACCACCAAAAACTGCTGTAATGAACATCCTCCTCCCTTTCCTTCGATGTTTAAGTGTTAGGCATTTGGTTGTAAAGAATATCCAGACATCTAATTTCAGTCAAGTGATCATTTTACATGTATGAGATTATAGACGCACTCTTATGTAAGAGGTACTTGTGATAAATTTGTTTTATATTTATAACGATAATATATTTGTATACTATGCATTGTGGTGTTTTGACGCATATTTATTTGTATCTACTTTCACGTAGATGCTGAAACTAACAAGAAATTGTATATTATACGGCAACATGATGTAGGCTTACAGTTCATCTGTGAGTTCATCGTTCATCGTAACTATATGGGCCATGGAACGATTCTTCTACGCTTTATGCATATTTAGGCGACCTGAAGCTAGTCTCTTTGCCACAAATGGACGTCTGTAAATAAATATTCATTACAATAGCTACTGACAGTTCTTCAATGTCGTTCTTCAAATTTATTTGTCCGTTAGCTAACTTTCAAGATACAGCAAGCTGATCATGGGATGGTGACATTTGCACTAACAAAACAATTTATCAGATAATCGTGAAAGCTGTAATGTTGTTGAAAACTGATTTATTTAGATGAAATTTGCTATTTTAGTAAGCACGTTGAATGAGATTCCGCAAGTTTTCTGTAATTACTGTAGCAGTAGTTCCCATCTAAATGCAAATGTTTCGCTACACTACAACTTCAGCGATCGCCTGCACGCTGTTAACATTTTTGCTATGCTGTTTATGTCACCGATTACTGGTAATACTTGTGGGCTTGAAAGCCAGCTATCATATGAGTAAACCCCAGCTGCTTTCTCTTCCTGCTGGAAAGATCCTTTATTTACTTCACAGTCGCTGCGTTCAACAATTTCTACGACGGGTAAAATAAAATGAGGATCTTCAGTATAAAGATACGATTTGTAATGGTTCAAATGGCTCTGAGCACTATGGGACTCAACTTCTCAGGTCATTAGTCCCCTAGAACTTAGAACTACTTAAACCTAACTAACCTAAGGACATCACACACATCCATGCCCGAGGCAGGATTCGAACCTGCGACCGTGGCAGTCGCACGGTTCCGGACTGCGCGCCTAGAACCGAGAGACCATCGCGGCCGGCTACGATTTGTAATGACTTCACAAATGGCGCTACGTAAGTATAACAGCAAAATAAACTTCGGGAACACCGATTTCCTCTGTTCTTGTTTATATGGGCCCGGATTCACACATTATTTTGTTTTAAATCTATGGGTGATAAAGCTAGAGTGGATTTCGTTACCGAATCTGGAATTTAGAACCCCTTTCAGAATGCCTGGTTCATAGCTTTCGTAGTGGTCTAAATTTCAGTCCCTAAATCCGAAAGCTATCCCTTATACATTCGCAGGTAAGTAGGCCGCCATATGTGGTCATCTTTCAACGATCTGGCCTTCGTTTCGTGTTAAATAACATACGTAGCAATAAAAAACACATCCATTCTCTTAAGCTGAAAAGAGGCACATAAAAGGAAAGTAAATACCCGATAGAAAATTATCCGTTTGTCCTTTTTTTATTTTTTTATTTGTTAGTGGCCGGCAGCTTTTAATAGCCGATGACCTTGAGATCGTGAAAGGTTGACAGCTTGTTTATATTTGACAGCGACTGGACAAAGATCTCTCTAAGTACTCGTATTCGTCTAGGTATCGTTCTGGCGATTGCACTGAAAGCAGTCAGGGAATAATTGAATAGGCGGGTATGAATGTTGTGCAGCCGTCAGCTTAATAGCGGTTCCTTGTAGTGAAACCAGTAGGTATGCGGTAGCAATAACACCTTGCGGTAGTTTTCAGTTTGTTGATTACTTCTTGCTCTTCACACTACACAGTGATGTGGTTAGCATCACGATATAGGGTATCGGGTAGACGAAAATATCCATGGCCACAGCGGGACTCTGTTCGCAACCCTTCAGTTAACGACAGTACATCTTTGCGAGAACAGTGAAACGGCATAGCGGGAGGGAAAAGGAGAGAGAGAGAGAGAGAGAGAGAGAGAGAGAGAGGAGGGGAATTAAAGGTCCTGACGCCCGTCTGATTGATTTAGCTAAACTACGGAAAAGCTAAATCGGGGTAGTCGGACGGGGATTTGAACTTATTTCCTTTCGATTACGAGTCCATTACTGTTAACCACTGCACATCCTCACGCACGCACTGCGTGCACACGAAGTGAAAAATGTTTGTTTCCATCGCGCAGATGCTTCCGTTCTTAAATACGTACAGAGGCTGTAGCTAAGTAAACTGATAGTTTAGATTTTTACAGGACTGCGTTGTAGAACTGGCAGTCGAAGGAAATGAGTTAAGTCCGCATCTCATCTTGAAGCTCCCATAAATCACTCCAGACGTATCGAAGCGGTTTTTTTTTTATTCTGAAACGTGACCCACAGTTGCCCCTTGTGGGCTCATGTTCACCAGACATATGCTGTCCATAACGAACTGCTTTCTAGGGTGTAACCAGTTTTAATTACTACAGAACATAAAGTCATAATTTGAATTTACTCCTTTATTATATCCCTCATTTCCTCGAGCTACAATGAATGGATGGTTACATTACAACATAAGATACAAATACATGAAAACAATGATGTTTTGTTTTCATATTCACGCTCAGGGAGCAAGTATATATAAAGTTTCATGAAATCCGTATCAGGCTTGAAGCATTTCGGCCTGTTTGATGCCTCATAAGTTTCCTGCGACTTCTTTTTTAATCTTTCTTCTTTGATTGATATTGTAAGCAGCTACTGAATTAATTACATAACACTGTAAAATCTAAATTGTCTTACTCTTCCCATTCCTTGAAACTAAACTCTGTTTCGACGATAGACTTGTTTGTGTGTGTAACTGTCAGTTTCGTTACACAGATCGGTAAGCTACTTGGAGTAAAAGAGGTTGCACATATTCGGAAGTGGTATAATAATAAAGCATCTTGACTTGGGAGTTTACGAGCGGACTGACTATTAAATCTTACAGGTTGTATGCTTATTCCAGGCTGACTAACAGAATATATAGTAACTATGCTAGTTGCATTCTAAGTACCGACTGACATGGGCTTTGTGCGCGCAGTATAAAAATAACAAAATGAGGAAATGCGGTATTATTATATTAACGTAACTAGCAAAAGCACCAAAACATACGAAAAAACAGGTAGTGAAGTTAGCTTGATAAATTATTAGCTGTCTAATTAGAAATTACGAAAATTATAGGTACTATTTTATTATTGGTAAATTTTAACGTGCACTGGGAGCCCCAAAGCCCAACAAGAATTTTACGGAAAGCTGTATTTTATAATTTAGATATTTAATATTCTAACATGTTCTTTCAATAAAGTTATTTTTGGCAACGGAAACCATAGCAGTTCAATTTTGACAGGACTGCATTTTACGATTAGAACATTCTAGAACGCAAAAATTCTGAATAAAAATAACTTTTGAAACATTTGGTTTTCATAAAAGTAAAATGATGCTTGAAAGAGGAGAATGTAACCTATGTTAATCTAAAAACGGGTTTTAGAGGCGTTGAATTTTAACGTGCGCGTGGTTTGCAGGTATCATAAATTATGAACACTTCTAAAATAAAATGTTTCTACATGAAATATTTATACTGTTGTCATGATTAAACTGTAAATTATCCTCTGACTATCAAAGTTCAGGGAAATACTGCATGAGCAAGAATTTGGCAGTTTTGTGTTCAAATGGTAAATGCGTTACCTGTGTAACGGAAAAAGAATATTTATTTAAGGAGCAGATTTGTAGCAGTTCGAGCTATTCCACGTTGCTACGTCTCAAGCTCTTCAAGCGAGTTTCATAATAATGCACTCTTTTAACAAGTCAGTTATAAAACAAATATTATATACTGCCATTCCATGTCGAACTGCTGTCGAACTGGTTTATCTGAAATGTTTCTCCGAATAATCGCTAGCCTGCTGCAACCCATTCTTCATGTTTTTGACCCTTTTTTCTGGATAGCCCGGCATAGCATAACAGTTTGTCTTAATATCTTCTCAATCGAAGGCTAAACACTTCGAAATGTCGGTGTAAGAATAAGGCTAAAAACTGAGAGTCCTGGATCTGAAAAATTCAGTAGATTCGAAGTTTAATGCTTGATAACTCCGATGCATTTGCTGCTAAAGGAAGCAGAAAATCCTTTCCCGCTCGTGGAGGGAAAAAAAACAACAAAAAAAACAAACGAACATGGAGGCAAGTGTGCTAAGCACCAACAGTTCGACAAGGTCCATGTGTGTTTAGAGACAAGAGGCTGAGCGAATGCAGTAACTAGGCGATTACCATATTTAGAGTGCAGTTTATCGAAAAGTGTGACTGCACGGTAGTAATTTGCAATACTGAGATGCATTCCAAAGATCTGGAAGTACTTTTCACGGCTCTTCATAAGATATTCTGTAGGAAAGACACCATCACAATGATAAAACGTTGTAATCGTGTTCCGAAGAAGACAGTTTGAAAAGCTGGTTTTCCTCAATGCTTCCACGTGGAAGAAAAATTAGTCCTGACAGTAGCGGTGTTTTTTTTATTTAACTCAGCTAGTTTCAACCTGAAATGTAATCACCAGGACGTTACACCCTAAGAAAAATAGTTCGAACTGGGAGACACCTGCTTAGGTAGTAAAGTAATTAATGATACACTTATGTAAAGAAAAGTATTGAGTACAAAACTAAAGAAAAATTCAAAAAACAAAAAAAAAGGAATTATTGCGTTGTGGAAGTTTAGAATGGCCAGATGAAAAACTTGCTTTCGCTTATACAATATTTAGCAAAGAAATAGTTGTTTCAACCTATACTTCAGAAACGTGTTGAAATTAGAAGTTGTGAAATCTGCCAACATGTGCTTATGCTGGCTGGTTTTTATGCTTCAGAGCGCTTTCACAGTAAGAAATATGACTGTACAGTGTTATTGACGTTCTTTTTTAATAAGCACAGTAAGAAACGCAAAAGAAAACCATCAACGTAGAGAAGGTCGAATGCTGCAGACTGGAGACACGTGGCTCCGACATGGATGTCAACCTGGTCTGCGTTATTTTACAAAAAAATCACTGTTAGAAGCTTAATGTACTACAGTCTATGTCATCTACGCTTATTATACATTTAAGTACGCCACATCTTTTATCTTTCTGTATGTGAAGGCTAATCTCAGGAACTGCTTTAGGGATGTTGATACGGTTTTCACTAGCATGTAGACTGATTCACGTGGAGGGTTTGAGTATATAATTTACTACCGCTAGGCCAGACAAGTCGTCCGACAATACATATTTAGTGCTACCTGTGAGAAGTCGGGACGGGTCGCTAGTTTTTTAATAATTCCTTCGAAGTAGGTCATACTAAATTCCTGTCATGGTTTCTTTATTGGCTGCAACAATCAGAGATATATTTACACGTCACACACTATCTGCCAATTTCGGCCGCATTGGTTAACCTCCAAGTTATCAGTAAGTGCCTATGTAACAGGGAAGTGCATAAAATGTGCGAAATTATTTGCGTCTGCACACAAATATACGTATGAGCTGGTTGTGCATACCATGAGGTTAATTTAGAGGCATATAGTGCACTTTGGTACTCGTCCACACATCGTACAGTGGTTTGCGAAATATAGGAATACTGTACACAGGTGTGGACTAGGTAACATTCGAATGTCATTGTTCCATGTACAGGCTTCTGTCTAACTAGTCCTATCAACAAAGAAATAATGACCGCACTTAAAAATGTATTACGTTTGTTGTAACGATTATTTTGTCACATGAAGGAAGATAGGCTGACAGTATTAATATTTCGTAGCTAAATATTGTGAAATAGTGAATTACAGGAAACCCTTCTGATATATGTTGCTAATGATTACCACAAATGTCAATAGTTTTGTTTGGCTACACATGCAATAACCTCACTGCATGAAACTGTCGCCGAAATGAAGGAAGGAAAAGGAAGGAAGATAAGGGTTTAATGTCGCCTCCACATCGAGGTCATAAGAGACGAAGCACAAGCTAGGATGGGGAAGGAAATCGACCGTGCCCTTTCAATGGAATCATCCCGGCATTTTCATAGAGCGATTTAGGGAAACCATGGGAACCTAAATCTGGATAGGTGGATGCAGATTTGAAAAGTCGTCTTCCCGAATGCGAGTCCAGTGTGCTAACCAGTTATCGATAAAACGATGCTCGTTCGGCACAGCGCAGGATTTGAACATATAAAGAATTCGTCATGAAGTAGATGTCCCACAATTTCGGAAACGAGGTCCCATGTCGAAGAAGTATTTCGTTTTAAACCTGCAAGAAAGTAGACGAAGAACAGGGACGCTTGTCAGGAGCGCGAAATTCGTTTTGTAGGTAAATGAATCCTAGCATTTCCGTGTTAAGGACAAAGCTACGATTGTCATTTTCGGCTGAGATCATGTTTAGTCTTCAAGTTACAGGAATTAATATAGTATGACACGCAGTATGAGTGTATCCTTCACATAACTTAATGGATGTTTAAGAGGCTTGAACAAAGTTAATGGATTGGCCGTAATGCGCACTTATACCGAAAGAAGAAGACAACGCAGTGGTACCGTAGATATAGGATTATAGTTATTTTGTCAGCTGAATTTCTTTTTCTTCATTTTACAAGTGGCTCTTATTTGTGGACGAAATATTCCAAACGTCTCTGTAAAAAGAAAGGACACACGCTTCTGATTTTCATTATCATACCTGCTGTCATATGTCGCTGTATCATTCTGTTGTGAAAGTGTTACCAAAGATGAAACTGCCCTTTGGAGAAGGACGTTAAGCACGCAAGAATTATTTTCAGTTTCAGTCCATTAGAAGTTTAGTTCACATTTGTGTTCCCCATCAGCGTCAGCCGTTTGGCACGCTTTACTCGATAAAAGCCATCCCCCGACTTATCCGCGTAGGCTTTCAGCTGTTCGCATTACGCTGCTCTACCACCTTTTCTGTCACCTATCCACCTTTTGTCCGCTGCTCGTGGTCTCGCGATAGCGTTCTCGCTTCCCGAGCACGGGGTCCCGGGTTCGATTCCCGGCGGGGTCAGGGATTTTCACCTGCCTCGAGATGACTGGGTGTTGTTGTGTCGTCTTCATCATCATCGCTCATCCCCATTACTGTCGGAGGAAGGCAAAGGCAAACCACCTCCACTAGGACCTTGCCTAGTACGGCGGTCCGGGTCTCTGTCAAGGAGTATGGGACTTCATCATCATCCTCCACCTTTTATTAAATCGTCTTACAAATCTGTCTCATTTCTTAGAATCCAGCAACGCATTTTCTTGGCCCATCCAGCTTTCTTCCCATACCTACATGTCTCGCCGATTCCCATTTCATATTCATTGGCTACAATCACACGACCTTGCCGCAGTGGTAACACCGGGTATCATCAGATGACCGCGCTGTCGGGCTTGGCTAGCACTTGGATGGCTCGCCGTCCGAATCTGGCGAGCGCTGTTGGCAAGCAGGGTGCACTCAGCCCCTGTGAGGCCAATGGAGGAACTACTAGACTGAGAAGTAGCGGCACCCATTACGAAAACTGACAACAGCCGGGAGAGCGGTCTGCTGACCACGTCCGTTCCGTATCCGCATCTGGTGACGCCTAAAGCCGTCGGCACACGGACCGTGCATCCGAACGTTGAGCGTTGAGCGTGCCGAGTTTCTGACGTCATAGCGTGGAACAGAACGCTCGGGAGTCTTTCCGAACGTGCAGAGCAATATCTGGCATGTCAGATATTCTGAGCGTGCGTCTGAGCGTTGACCAATCAGATGGCACAACGCCACCTACGTCACAAGCACGCCGTCTCCATTCAGTACAGAGTTGTGAGGCGCCATATTGGCATTCATTTCAAGTCTATATGTATATATGCCGTTTCTGAGCACCAGCAAATTGAGAATCACTGGAAAACCCGTTGTTAACTGTGTGATTCGTTCCAATAAAATAATGAGAAACATCATATTCGTGGCAAAAGAATTATCGTAACTTGCGTATTATGAGGGTAGGCTATTTGAAGGCAGCGACACACTGAAGATCCACCCAAAACATATTGTTCTTGGTACAATTTATTATAATTAAGTTTCAATTAGTAACATATCTACCATTACGGTTTTCAGCATGGGTAACATACTATGACAATACATTAAAGCTGTGGTGTTGAATTAGCGTAACGAGTAGCGTCGCTGCCCAGTATTAGCCGGCACGGTAGCTCAGCGTGTTCGGTCAGAGGGTTAACAGCCCTCTGTAATAAAAAACTGAGTTAATGGATCAACAACGAACTTAAACGGATGTCTTACGACGTCCGCCCCGAACAGATGCAACAACGAACGAAAGCGAACAAAATGAGATTAAAAAAAAAAAGTATTGCGTTAGTAGCTGGGCACTGGTTCCCGTCTAACTCCAACCAAATTTTTTTTCCTAACATTCGCGTTTTTATTAGGTTCTGATACTTTATTATTAGTTTAATATAAATATATACTATAATATTTGATGTTATGTAAATATAAGTTCAACTTTTTTGAGGGGTGACTTTGTTCGATTGGCTTAATCTACAGGACAGCTTGCGCTACTTGTATAAAGATATTTTGCTCGTTTTTCTTTTACGCTTCGTAATTCACATGTTGCAAAGAGTCTGCTACTGGGTAGGAACGGTGATCAAGTAACTAAAATGTGGGAATGATGAAATAATGTTTATCTTATGCAAAGAAGTATTCCAAATTTGTAACGCACTGTTTGTAATGGAACTTTTATAAGCCCGTGTCTTTATTGATTGGACATGGTACTTTCCTTTTCGTGGACGATGGTAGAAATGTGCAATTCAATTGAGCTAACGTTGGAATTTTACGCGCTCCCGTTGAGTAAACGGTGTGATTTACGAACTATAAATATTCCTCAACTGCCGCTGGAGTGTGTTGCGTCCGCATATACCACGTTGGGGCGCACGTACCGTATGCACAGGTCGCACCGTTCCTGAGCGTGCAGCAACTCGTTGATCTCGACACGCTCAACGTTAACGTTCGACAGCACGGTCCGTGTGCCGACGGCTTAAGGGCTGAAGATGACACAGCGGCCGGTCGTTACCGTTGGGTCTTCAAGGCCTGTTCGGATAGTGTTTGTTTTGGTTACAATCACGTCCTCTTCTCTGTTCTCAAATCCATTTATTTTTATGCCTCTCTCAGTAATTCCCAAGACGCATCTCTCCATTATTCGGTGAACAATTTTAGAAAGGCTTTAACAATTGGAAATACGAATTGCTGTCACCAATCACTTTTATCCTATCGTAATTTCCACGACGCGTCTCGACGGATTGTACCTGCATCATTAAATGGATTTATGTCAATTAATAACACACGAGTGTATTTATTGATACTATGGGACTGTCTTTCAGTGGTTACAGGCTGCTATCAGTTGTATTTACATTACATACTATACACTCCATATTATACACTCCAATGCACCCACGAATTACTAATTAACATAAATGCGCCTGATGACGGAGGTATAATCCTCCGAAAAGCGTAATGGATAGTATAATATGATAGAAGTGTCTGGTTACAGTAGTCGACAGTTTCCGCTGATATTCATAACGGCCGGTGCCAAGTCCAGCCGAAAATATTCTCATTTAAAATGGTTTTAGAACTGAACGCTCATGTTACATTGTCATAAGTCAAAACTGGTACAACACACTCATTGTAAACTTTCCGTTGGGAGCCTAATATTGAAAACTCTAATAGTTTCAAAAGTTGTCAATTTATGGCTCTGAGCACTATGGGACTCAACTTCTGAGGTCATTAGTACCCTAGTACTTAGAACTAATTAAACCTAACTAACCTAAGGACATCACACACATCCATGCCCGAGGCAGGATTCGAACCTGCGACCGTAGCGCTCTTGCGGTTCCAGACTGCAGCGCCTAGATCCGCACGGCCACTTCGGCCGGCTGTCAATTTATGAAATACTGCCATGGTAACTAACCGAAGAAATGAAGGTACTACAGAAAGTAAGTTACATACAGCGTTCCACGCTAAGAGCGTTGTCAGAAGAGAGTAGGTGTTCTGCGTTTTCTAGAGACATAGTCCTACTGCGGTACGGGTAACAGTGCGTCACAGTGTGGGAGTGAAATGGCGCGACAATTGGAAACGTAACGCAGACCTGAAGTACGCAGTATAGTACGATTCTTCTGTCCAAGGCGTCTAAATTGCGCACAGATTCACCGTCAAATTCTGCAGGTACACTATGTGATCAAAACTATCGGGACACCCCCAAAAACATACGTTTTTCATATTAGGTGCATTGTGCTGCTACCTACTGCCAGGTACTCTATATCAGCGACCTCAGTAGTCATTAGACATTGTGTGAGAGCAGAATGGGGCGCTCCACGGAACTCACGGACTTTGAACTTGGTCAAGTGATTGAGTGTCATATGTCTGTATGCGAGATTTCCACACTCCTAAACATCCGTAGGTCCACTGTTTCCAATGTGATAGTGAAGTGGAAACGTTAAGGGATACGTGCAGTACAAAAGCGTACAGGCTGACCTCTTCTGTTGACTGACAGAGACCGCCATCATTTGAAGAAGATCGTAATGTGTAATAGGCAGACATCTATAAAGACCATCACACAGGAATTCCAAACTGCATCAGGATCCACTGCAAGTACTATGACAGTTAGGTGGGAGGTGAGAAAACTTTGATTTCATGGTCGAGCAGCTGTTCATAAGCCACACATCATGCCGGTAAATGCCAAACGACGCCTCACTTGGTGTAAGGAGCGTAAACATTGGACGATTGAACAATGGAAAAACGTTGTTTGGAGTGACGAATCACGGTACACAATGTGACGATTTGATGGCAGGGTGTGGGTCTGGCGAATGCCCAGTGAACGTCGTCTGCCAGCGTGTGTAGTGCCATCAGTAAAATTCGGAGGCGGTAGTGTTATGATGTGGTCGCGTTTTTCATGAACGGGGCTTGCATCTCTTGTTTTGCGTGGCACTATCACAGCACTGGCATACATTGATGTTTTAAGCATCTTCATGCTCCACACTGTTGAAGAGCAATTCGGGGATGGCGACTGCATCATTCAGCACGGACGAGCACCTGTTCACAATGCACGGTGGTGTGGTTACACGACAATAACATCTCTGTAATGGACTGGCCTTCACAAAGTCCTCACCTGAATCCTATAGAACACCTTTTGAAACGCCGTCTTCGTGCCAGGCCTCACCGACTGACATCGATACATCTTCTCAAATGGCTCTGAGCTCGATGGGACTTAACATCTGTGGTCATCAGTCCCCTAGAACTTAGAACTACTTAAACCTAACTAACCTAAGGACATCACACACATCCATGCCCAAGGCAGGATTCGAACCTGCGACCGTAGCGGTCGCGCGGTTCCAGACTGTAGCGCCTAGAACCGCTCGGCCAGTCCGGCCGGCCATATGCCGTCAACCATGTGTCAACATCCCGTACTCGTATATCCATTATGTATTTTCCCGTACAGTGGAGACATTTTACTTGACAGTAGCTTGACCGGTGTCGGCGGATAAAAAAATGGTTCAAATGGCTCTGAGCACTATGCGACTTAACTTCTGAGGTCATCAGTCGCCTAGAGCTTAGAACTAATTAAACCTAACTAACCTAAGGACATCACACACATCCATGCCCGAGGCAGGATTCGAACCTGCGACCGTAGCGGTCGCTCGGCTCCAGACTGTAGCACCTAGAACCGCACGGTCACTACGGCCGGCCCGTCGGCGGATAAATACGATATTACAATGCCTGTGTTGTTCCGAATTACGATGTAAAGTTCCTTCGGATATGCATATTCAAAGGAACTTCACGTCGTAATTTGGAACAACACAGGCACTGCAATATTGTACAAGCAACAATGTCCAGGCAATCGAGGAATTGATTCGTAATAATCACAGATTTTCCGGAAAGCTGAAAGAATATCTGAGGAAAGCAGATTTTCCAACGCTGAGAACGTTCACATTGAGGTTCTCGAATGGTTTCGTGACCATAGTCCAAGAACTGAACCGTTGGTGGAACGTTCCGTCCGTCGCTTACAGAGACAGTGGCCTCATTCAAAAATTGTGTAATGTTTGTCTTTCACTTTGAAGTGTAGCGCAGCATTCAATAAAAGCAACTTCGTCGGTCAGAAATGTGTAACTTTTTTTTTGACGTCCCATCGTTTATTATAAATACTAGCTCCAGTACTGGCGAGTGGCTGTCATATATGGACAGTGAAAATGGGAACAGCACCAGGAAAACAGGAGACTGAACTGAGCAGCTCTAGGGAACACGGTGGTAAGTGCCACTGCCGTGTAGTTTTGGTTATAATGTAATCGGCGCTGCCAATAAGCAGCAGAATATACTACAGCAGGAAAAGGTTCTAATTTCAGTCAACAGAAATCAGGGCGATGCTTCATGGTAACGTCAGTGGCTGCCTGCTGCGGGAACGTAATGGTAAGCGACAGGCAAAATGGCTGGCGCTAAGACGGTTTACGAGATTATAGCCACATTTGACGAGTTACAAGAAAACTAAGATGTCCTTAGTTCAAAATGGTTCAAATGGCTCTGAGCACTATGGGACTTAACATTTTAGGTCATCAGTCCCCTAGAACTTAGAACTACTTAAACCTAACTAACCTAAGGACATCACACACATCCATGCCCGAGGCAGGATTCGAACCTGCGACCGTAGCAGTCCCGCGGTTCCGGACTGGAGCGCCTAGAACCGCACGGCCACCGCGGCCGGCCTGTATGAAAGAATATAGATATTAAAATCCATACAGAACAAAATGGATGTTAGAATAAAATTATTCGGATTTATGTATCAGTTGCAAACTTTATTAATCCTTTGTATCTTCAAAAAATAGTTCAAATGGCTCTGAGCACTATGGGACTTAACAGCTATGGTCATCAGTCCCCTAGAACTTAGAACTACTTAAACCTAACTAACCTAAGGACATCACACAACACCCAGTCATCACGTTTGTATCTTCCAACTCTCGTTTTGGCGCTTGCAATTTTGTCCCCCAGGAAGCTCAATTTCAATCTTTACGAATGGTTCATAGGACGGAGAACGAGAGTCAGCCTGATACCGCAGGTTACTGAGATTCTGGCATGATTGAAGGTGCATATCACAAGGTATAATACTCGTTGTAGCTCAATATCTTTAATATGGCTGCACTTCAGCAACGGTTACAGAATAGCAGATGAATAAGACAGCCAACCAGTTGCAGTAAATGGTAGTTTTCACTTAACCTTAATCGTGGTTTCAACGGATTTAAACTCGTCTTCTTCAGAAGGACAACAAACCTGCATAAGATGCGACAACATAAATAATAATGAAAACATCATGGACCAATATTACGTGTCATACAGAGACTAGAAACAAGTGTCGGCATGTCACAAACAACATGATACACACCAACATAGAATACATAGTACTTTCAAACTTCACATTAGCAGTCAGTCAGTTAGTAAAGCGATCCAACATCTCCACATGAAATGTGTCGGCAACAATCTGTACATCAAACTTCCTGGCAGATTAAAACTGTGTGCCCGACCGAGACTCGAACTCGGGACCTTTGCTTTTCGCGGGCAAGTGCTCTCACAGCTTTGTGAGACCGGGCGTTAGTCGTGCTTCGGTAGCTCAGTTGGACAGCCGGCACGGTAGCTCAGCGTGTTCGGTCAGAGGGTTAGCTGCCCTCTGTAATAAAAAAACTGAGTGAATGAATCAACGACGAACTTCAAAGGTCGTCTGGGGACGTCCGCCACGAACAATTGCAACGAACATTAACGAACAATATGAGATAAAAAAAAAAAAAAAAAGTTGGTAGAGCACTGGACCGCGAAAGGCAAAGGTCCCGAGTTCGAGTCTCGGTCGGGCACACAGTTTTAATCTGCCAGGAAGTTTCATATCAGCGCACACTCCGCTGCAGAGTGAAAATCTCATTCGGGAATCTGTACATCCATCTGCAAAAATTTTAAGTGTAATGTCTCTTTCTCTACAGACAATAGATTGCAGAGAAGACTTTTGCGTACAATGGAAAATACTGGTGACTCGTTTTCCAATACAGGTATTTATAGATTAACCTGCAACAATGGCCCACGTTATTACATTGCTGCGCCGGCCGTGGTGGCCGAGCGGTTCTAGGCGCTTCAGTCCGGAACCGCGCGACTGCTACGGTCGCAGGTTCGAATCCTGCCTCGGGCATGGATGTGTGTGATGTCTTTAGGTTAGTTAGATTTAAGTAGTTCTAAGTTCTAGGGGACTGATGACCTCAGATGTTAAGCCCCATAGTGCTCAGAGCCATTTGAACCATTTTTTAAACCCATACTGTTCATAAAAAAAATCTTCATACGACTGCCGGTAGCCATTTCGAGTGGTTCAGTTCCTCAAAATTCTATTATACAATTTTTGTGCATACAGTTTCTTTGTCGGTTTATGTTGTACTACGATATTGGTGCAACCCACTCTTGTTATGTTTGTCACCATAGTGCGACCCATGAATTTTTGCCCTTTACTGTCATTATGTTTATTAACGTGCTTATGAACTGGTGTCATTACTTTCCGTGTGATGATGTACTGGAGGTCATATTAATCTGTTTACTGTCATTATGCTAGTAATAAAGTACTTATGCACAGACATAATTATTTTTGTACCATAATGTACTGATGGTCCTATAAGGGTCTTAATGTAAGATAGTATATTTTTTGTATTGGTCTCTTTCAACATTTTGTTCTACACTCTTTGGTTCGCATGGTATGTTTCTCTAATTCTGTTAGTAACTTCAATGTGCTTTCGCTTATTGGCTGTTTATGTTTATCGGCGCATTCGCCTCAGGATTTGTTTTCTTTATACCCACAGTCTCCACTCTCCCTCAGTCAGCATGTAGCTCTTAACATGGTCTGGCATTTTATATGAGTTATTTAACTGATGTGACCAGCCCTTGAGTTTAGGGGCCTTAACTTTTACAAATGTATGTACAGATCGTTGCCGACACATTTCTTGTGGAGATGTAGATCGCTTTACTAACTGACTGTTTGTCAATGTGAAGTTCAAAAAAATGGTTCAAATGGCTCTGAGCACTATGGGACGTAACATATGTGGTCATCAGTCCCCTAGAACTTAGAACTACTTAAACCTAACGAACCTAAGGACATCACACACATCCATGCCCGAGGCAGGATTCAAACCTGCGACCGTAGCGGTCACGCGGTGCCAGGCTGAAGCGCCTAGAACCGCACGGCCACACCGGCCGGCAATGTGAAGTTTTTGAAGTACTACTTGTCCTATGTTGGTATATATCATGTTGTTTGTGACATGGGTGAACTAGTTCAAAATGGCTCTGAGCACTATGGGACTTAACATCGGAGGTCATCAGTCACCTAGAACTACTTAAACCTATCTAACCTAAGGACATCACACACATCCATGCCCGAGGCAGGATTCGAACCTGAGCCCGTAGCGGTCGTGCGGTTCCAGACTGAAGTGTCTAGAACTGCTAGGCCACACCGGCCGGCCGTGAACTAGTTGTAGGTATTATTTTCTGTATGACACGTAGTATAGGTCCATGACGTTCTGATTGTAATTTATTTTGTCGCATTGTATGCAAGTTTCTTATCCTTCTGAGGAAGAAGATTTTAAATCCGTTGAAACCATGGTTAAGGTTAATTGAAAACCACCATTTATTGCAACTGGTTGGCTTATTCGCCTGATACTCGTTGTAGTACAAGTTTCTGTATTACCATCTCCGTAGTACAGAGGAAGTAACTTATATTTACTGCTGATAAGAATTTTTTCGGCAAATGAAGATAGAAATGTTATCTTGGAGTATGAATGTGTTGTTTTTGATGAACAAATTTTCCTTTCAAGCTGCGCAAAATGCGATAGTTACAATGATAAGTTGTTGCTAAACTTACCGAAAGGTAACCTAAATTTTTACGTTTCTTTCGTTGATTATGCGCCGTAAACAACCGCCTAAAGCCACGACCACAACAGCAGCTTGCGAAACCGCCGCAGCCTGCGAATAACTCAGGATGCTCGCCTCGTGTTTTCACGCGGACATTTTTTAAAAGGAACAGAACTCCTCGTCCTCCGTGGCGTTCCCCCGCACACCCTTCGCTTCGCTGCCGCCATAAAGGAGCAATCCGAGCGAGGCGAAAGACGGATGTGAATTGATGATCATTTTCGACATATTTTGAAGGACAGCGGCAGTCACGCCGTATGATTAATGATGCCACATCAATGAACCGGCGTTCAGAATAAGCCGTACAGAAGGGTTACACAGCGCGCTGAATGTGTACAAAGGAATGCGCGCCACAGGTATCGGGCGCCATTGTGGGGGGTACGCAGGCAGCGCTGCATTCGACACGCTTCTGGCCGGCGCTAACGGTCGCTGGCGAAATCCACAAAACGGGAGAACGCCATCATTATCCGCTGTGTTAACGGGAGGAATCGAAAATCTCGCCGTGTTACACAAGACATTTCAGATTTCGAAATGACGCCAGCTTGAAAGTTAGGTCACAGTGTTTCGTCCCATCCACACGGAGGGCATTAGTGATGGAGCACAACTCCGTTGCAGAAGAAAATGGAATGAATCTGTCGGCTTACACGAACTCTGTAACTTCTACCTGCTCAACACACGAACTCTGCAACTTGTCAGTACCGCCGTTACTGCTAGCACACGAACTCCGGAACCAGCAGCAATTTGCGATTTCCCCTTTACACTCCCCGCAACACATCGGTAATCCCGCATCTCGTGGTCGTGCGGTAGCGTTCTCGCTTCCCACGCCCGGGTTCCCGGGTTCGATTCCCGGCGGGGTCAGGGATTTTCTCTGCCTCGTGATGGCTGCGTGTTGTGTGATGTCCTTAGGATAGTTAGGTTTAAGTAGTTCTAAGTTCTAGGGGACTGATGACCGTAGATGTTAAGTCCCATAGTGCTCAGAGCCATTTTGAACACATCGGTAAGCCATTTTGCAGGAGTCCAGCTAAGTTATGTTAATGATTACTGCACATATTCGTTATAAAATTTACAAAAGATAAATTACCCACATCTACATGGATCCTCTGCAATTTACATTTAAGTGCCTGGCAGAGGATTCATCGGACCACCTTCACAATAATTCTTTGTTATTCCAATCTCTGACAGCGCGAGGAAAAAACGAACACCTGTATCTTCTACATCTACATACATACTCCGCAATCCACCATACGGTGCGTGGCGGAGGATACCTCGTACCACAACTAGCATCTTCTCTCCCTGTTCCACTCCCAAAGCGAACGAGGGGAAAATGACTGCCTATATGCCTCTGTACGAGCCCTAATCTCTCTTATCTTATCTTTGTGGTCTTTCTGCGAAATGTAAATTGGCGGCAGTAAAATTGTAATGCAGTCAGCCTCAAATGCTGGTTCTCTAAATTTCCTCAGTAGAGATTTACGAAAAGATCGCCTCCTTTCCTCTAGAGACTCCCACTCGAGTTCCTGCAGCATTTCCGCAACACTCGCGTGATGATCAAACCTACCAGTCACAAATCTAGCAGCCCGCCTCTGAATTGCTTCTATGTCCTCCCTCAATCCGACCTGATAGGGATCCCAAACGCTCGAGCAGTACTCAAGAATAGGTCGTATTAGTGTTTTATAAGCAGTCTCCTTTACAGATGAACCACATCTTCCCAGAGTTCTACCAATAAACCGAAGACGACTATCTGCCTTCCCCACAACTGCCATTAAATGCTTGTCCCAACTTCATATCGCTCTCCAATGTTACGCCCAAATATTTAATCGACGTGACTGTGTCAAGCGCTACACTACTAATGAAGTATTCTAACATTACAGGATTTTTTTCCTATTCATCTGCATTAATTTACATTTATCTGTATTTAGAGTTAGCTGCCATTCTTTACACCAATCACAAATCCTGTCCAAGTCTTTCCGTTAGAGCTCTGATTTCCTTTATTTTTTTTATCTTGATCGCTTCTCGCTATGTAGGTCGGCGTCAACAAAATATTTTCGCATTCGGAGGAGAAAGTTGGTGATTGAAATTTCGTGAGAATATTCCGCCGCAACGAGAAACGCCTTTCTTTTAATGATGTCCACCCCAAACCTTGTACCATGTCAGTGAAACTCTCTCTCCTATTTCGCGATAATACAAAACGTGCTGCTCTTCTTTGAACTTTCTCGGTGTACTTCGTTAACCCCTTCTGGTAAGGATCTCAGACCGCGCAGCAGTACTCCAAAAGAGGATAGACAAGCCTAGTATAGGTAGTCTCTTTAGTAGATCTTTACATTTCCTGTGTTCTGCCAATAAAACCCAGTCGTCCGTTCGCCTTCCGCACAAAATTTTCTAAGTGTTATTTCCAATTTAAGTTGTTCGTAATCGTAATTCCTAGGTATTTAATTCATTGGCGGTCTTTAGATTTGATAGATTTATCGCGTAACCGAGTTTCATGGATTCCTTTTAGCAGTCATGTGCATGACCTCAGACTTTTCATTATTTAGGGTCAATTGCCAGTTTTCACAGCCGGCCGGTGTGGCTGAACGGTTCTAGGCGCTTCAGTCTGGAACCACGCGACCGCTACGGTCGCAGGTTCGAATCCTGCATCGGGCATGGATGTGTGTGATGTCCTTAGGTTGGTTAGGTTTAAGTAGTTCTAAGTTCTGTGGGACTGATGACCTCAGACGTTAAGTCCCATAGTGCTCAGAGCCATTTTTTAACCAGTTTTCACACCATACAAACGTCTTTCCTAAATCGTTTTGCAATGTATTTTGATCTTCTGATGACTTTACTAGACGATAAACGACAGCAAAAAAAAAAGGTTCATATGGCTCTGAGCACTATGGGACTTAACTTCTAAGGTCATCAGTCCCCTAGAACTTAGAACTACTTAAACCTAACGAACCTAAGGACATCACACACATCCATGCCCGAGGCAGGATTCGAACCTGCGACCGTAGCGGTTGCGCGGTTCCAGACTGTAGCGCCTTTAACCGCTTGGCCACCCCGGCCGGCAAACGACAGCATCATCTTCAAACAACCTAAGATGGCTGCTCAGATTGTCTCCTAAATCGTTTATATGGATAAGAAACAGCAGACTACCTGTAACACTATATTCGGGAACTCCAGGAATCACGTCTGTTTTAATCCATGATTTTCCGCCAATTGCCGCGCGGGGTAGTCGCGTGGTCTCGGGCGCCTTTTCACGGTCCGCACGGCTACCCCCGTCGGAGGTTCGAGTCCTCCCTCGGGCATGGGCGTGTATGTTGTCCTTACCGGAAGTTAGTTGAAGTTAGATTAAGTAGTGTGTAAGCTTAGGGACCGATGACCACATCAGTTTGGTCCCATAATATCTTACCACAAATTTCCAAATTTTCTGTCAATTGCTATGCACTGTGACGTCTCCGACAGGAAACCACAAGTCCAGTCACTTAACTGAGACGATATTCCATAAGCACGAAATTTCACTACAAGCAGCTTGTGTGGTACAGTGTCAAAAGGCTGATATCCCTTATCAGCAGCACTCAACACTTCGTGTGAGTAAAGAGCTAGTTATGTTTCAAATTATCATCTTAAATACCCTAAATGACAAAAGGATGACGGAAAAGTCTTTCGAGGAAAAAGAATTATATAATAACGAGATGGAATTGAGAGTGCTTTTATTTAGAAGGCTGGGATTAACATTTAATTTTTGTACGAAACACTCTTAAAACTGCAATCTGTCTATTTCACTATTTTACCATTGCACAGGTTTTTTGAGGATGAATACTTGGCTTTCTTTGGTTTTCTTGTCAGTTTCTGGTACGGAACCAGAGCCTAAATTATTTTGCCGACTGGAGAGGGGAGTGTGAAGCATTTGCTCGTCAATGCTGGTTTCTACGAGCCAAACAGCGAACTGTACCAGTAATGAATCTACTGGCATAATGCTCATTAGATAACAAAACACGTCTCCTACTACTTCTTGTTTCAAGTAAGTTAGAGAGAAGCAAAACATAGACAAAACGTTATCACTTTCTATTCTAATACTTTTGGCACTATATTTCTCCTTGTTCGAGCATTCCCAACCATGTTACCAGTAGATTTAACTTACCTGTAATATACGAAAGTAAAGTTTTTCTGAAGCAGGCGTGTTTGGCTCGTTCCAGTATACCTTACTTATACACTGTTCTCCAGCTCCACTATCACTATCCCAAATACCTAAAAGCACTAGTCAGTAATTTACTTTCTCGGAACGACTAGAGTCAACACTACACACGTCTTTGCCACCAGCTTGTAGTTGCATTGTCGAGCGCACATCTCTGGCGAAAAACGCACACTTTTATCGAACGGAAATTTGCGCAATTGGAATAGATGAAGTGGATACTTTATCGACATTTTCTGAGCTGCCGAATTCGTGTCACCGGCCGCGGTGGTCTAGCGATTCTAGGGGCTCAGTCCGGAACCGCGCGACCGCTACGGTCGCAGGTTCGAATCCTGCCTCGGGCATGGATGTGTGTGATGTCCTTAGGTTAGTTAGGTTTAAGTAGTTCTAATTTCTAGGGGATTGATGACGTCAGAAGTTAAGTCCCATAGTGCTCAGAGCCATTTGAACCATTTTTGGATTCGTGTCATCCAAATCTACCGCCGAGGCGTACTGGGGGAACCATTCAAGCACTTACCGTGTGTTTTTGAGGAGTCACTAAAATTCTAATCAGCATGTGTAAAGACATGCATTTGTTTGTTCCACAGATAGTCTTTATTAATAACAGAAAAAGTTATAGTGATGGGTAACACTGTAGTACTGTGTTAGTTCTAATAGAGCATTTTGTATCATTAGATACTGATGTACAGGGAAAAAATTGTTGATAATAATGATCTGAATACGAATGAATACAGCCTGCGTGTAAATTATAGGAAACAGCCTACAATGTAATAAATGAATGTTTATTCGACAGTAATTTCAGTTCAGTTATTTCCGCAACGTGTTTCGAGTAAGACTGAGCATAAGGCTCAAACATTTAATACAAAGTTAAGCTGTCTGGAAAGGGGTATGTTACTTTAATTACCCATTATACTCTGTAACAACGTACCCGCTTCAGTAGCCGAAGTCGCTAACGCACGACTATATTTCTATGATCCAGACATAAATGAGCAAAGCTAGCCTTCGAAATCATCGGGCAAGGTGATGCCGGTAATAGAGGGACCTACAGTTTTAAGTGGATTTCAAACCACGATGCAGTTTGGCATTTCTGATCGTTGCCAGAGGGGAAAGATACTGAACCAAATCGTAGGACTAGCTTAAGACTGAACCCCACATTTTCGAATTAGTCACTGAGGCACAGCAGTAGAAACAGCAGTATGAAAATTTTCTCAACAAGATTAAAAACTTTCATGTATATGTTAATTGAATTTTACATTGGTAAACTGACAAAGTCGTTCTATATGATGTCTAACATATACCCGGTCACCTGCATGGTATTCGTTAAGAATTATTTTTTGTGTCGTGTGCAGCGGAAGCCAATAGAACTAGTGCGAGCGGTAGAGATAATGTTTTAATCACCACCTCGAAAAACAAAGTTACATAAATATTTTTTTGTTTATTTGGAGGAGCATATCTGCAGTTGTGCTACACTCTGAAATCAAGGCTCCACAGTGACGTTGCACGCCACTATAAAAACCAAAACAAAATCAAACCATCACATGACACAGTGGTTGGGTGCCGCAGGCGCTTCCGGTGCGGTCAAAGAAGTGTGAATGAATAAGAACGATGTGTCAGATCGTCTCTCTGTGACGAATGGAATCGCAAGAGAAGTGGAGGGCCTGGATTTCATGGTCGAGGCAATAGCGTAAAAAGTGAAAATCAGTAATGGATCAGTTTTCAGCATCATGCGCGACATTTTGAACATGAAGAAGAAAGGTGTCAGCTGAATTCCACTACTTCTCACAGCCTCACACACATTCAAAATGCCCGGCGAGATGAGGCATCAGCGGAAAGTTGCATATAACGTCTTTAGCAGCTTAGTAACCATGGACGCGTGCTGAGTATATTACTAAGATCCAGACATAAATGAGCAAAGCTAGCCTTGGAAATACAGGGTGATTCAAAAAGAATACCACAACTTTAAAAATGTGTATTTAATGAAAGAAACATAATATAACCTTCTGTTATACATCATTACAAAGAGTATTTAAAAAGGTTTTTTTTCACTCAAAAACAAGTTCAGAGATCTTCAATATGGCCCCCTCCAGACACTCGAGCGATATCAAGCCGATACTCCAACTCGTTCCACACTCTCTGTAGCATATCAGGCGTAACAGTTTGGATAGCTGCTGTTATTTCTCGTTTCAAATCATCAATGGTGGCTGGGAGAGGTGGCCGAAACACCATATCCTTAACATACCCCCATAAGAAAAAATCGCAGGGGGTAAGATCAGGGCTTCTTGGAGGCCAGTGATGAAGTGCTCTGTCACGGGCTGCCTGGCGGCCGATCCATCGCCTCGGGTAGTTGACGTTCAGGTAGTTACGGACAGATAAGTGCCAATGTGGTGGCGCTCCATCCTGCTGAAATATGAATTATTGTGCTTCTTGTTCGAGCTGAGGGAACAGCCAATTCTCTAACATATCCAGATACTGTAGTCCAGTTACAGTAGCACCTTCGAAGAAAAAGGGACCAAAAACTTTATTGGCTGAAATGGCACAGAAAGCGTTCACCTTAGGCGAGTCACGTTCATACTGAGTTGTTTCCCGCGGATTCTCAGTGCCCCATATACAGACATTGTGATGGTTGACTTTCCCGTTAGTGTGGAAAGTTGCTTCATCACTAAACACAATCTTTGAAATGAAAGATTCATCTGTTTCCATTTGAGCAAGGATAAAATCACAGAAATCGATTCTTTTAATCTTATCAGCTGCAGACAGTGCTTGAACCAATTTCAGACGATAAGGTTTCATAACTAACCTTTTTCGTAGGACTCTCCATACAGTTGATTGTGGAATTTGCAGCTCTCTGCTAGCTCTGCGAGTCGATTTTCCTGGGCTGCGAACAAATGCTTGCTGGATGCGTGCTACATTTTCATCACTCGTTCTCGGCCGTCCAGAACTTTTCCCTTTGCACAAACACCCATTCTCTGTAAACTGTTTATACCAACGTTTAATACACCACCTATCAGGAGGTTTAACACCATACTTCGTTCGAAATGCACGCTGAACAACTGTCGTCGATTCACTTCTGCCGTACTCAATAAC